>NC_084638.1:11091246-11093746 GCF_033978795.1 Nerophis ophidion
AAAAAGGGAACAAACAAGCGTGTTAGTATAAAAAGTGAACTAAAGTGAATTACATTTATATAGCGCTTTTCTCTAGTCAGTCAAACAAGCGTGTCGTTAGTGGGGAAAAAAAGGTAACAAACGTTAGTGAAAAAGACAACAAACAAAGCATTTCATTAGTGGAAAAAAGGGAACTAACAAGCGTGTTGTTAGTAAAAAAAGTGAAGTGAATTATGTTTATATAGCGCTTTTCTCTAGTCACTCAAACAAGCGTGTCGTTAGTGGGGAAAAAAGGCAACAAACGTTAGAGAAAAAAGACAACAAACAAAGCATTTTGCTCGTGGAAAAAAGGGAACTAACAAGCGTGTTGTTAGTAAAAAAAGGGAAGTGAATTATATTTATATAGCGCTTTTCTCTAGTCACTCAAACAAGCGTGTCGTTAGTGGGGGAGAAAAGGCAACAAATGTTAGTGAAAAAAGACAACAAACAAAGCATTTTGTTAGTGGGAAAAAAGGGAACAAACAAGCGTGATGTTAGTAAAAAAAGTGAACTAAAGTGAATTACATTTATATAGCGCTTTTCTCTAGTCAGTTAAACAAGCGTGTCGTTAGGGGGAAAAAGGCAACAAATGTTAGTGAAAAAAGACAACAAACAAAGCATTTAGTTTGTGGAAAAAAAGGAACTAACAAGCGTGTTAGTAAAAAAAAGTGAAGTGAATTATATTTATATAGCGCTTTTCTCTAGCCACTCAAACAAGTGTGTCGTTAGTGGGGGAAAAAGGCAACACATGTTAATGAAAAAAGACAACAAACAAAGCATTTCCTTCATGGAAAAAAGGGAACAAACAAGCGTGTTAGTAAAAAAAGTAAAGTGAATTATATTTATATAGCGCTTTTCTCTAGTCACTCAAAAAAGCGTGTCGTTAGTGGGGAAAAAAGGCAACAAACGTTAGAGAAAAAAGACAACAAACAAAGCATTTCGTTAGAGGAAAAAGGGGAACAAACAAGCGTGTTAGTCTAAAAAAGTGAAGTGAATTATATTTATATAGCGCTTTTCTCTAGCCACTCAAACAAGTGTGTCGTTCGTGGGTGAAAAAGGCAACACATGTTAATGAAAAAAGACAACAAACAAAGCATTTCGTTCGTGGAAAAAAGGGAACAAACAAGCGTGTTGTTAGTAAAAAAAAGTGAAGTGAATTACATTTATATAGCGCTCTTTCTCTAGTCACTCAAATAAGCGTGTCGTTAGTGGGAAAAAAAGGCAACAAACGTTAGTGAAAAAAGACAACAAACAAAACATTTCGTTCATGGAAAAAAGGGAACAAACAAGCGTGTTGTTAGTAAAAAAAAAAGTGAAGTGAATTACATTTATATAGCGCTTTCTCTAGTCACTCAGACAAGCGTGTCGTTAGTGGGGGGAAAAGGCAACAAACGTTAGTGAGAAAAGACAACAAACAAAGCATTTTGTTAGTGTAAAAAAGGGAACAAACAAGTGTGCTGGTATAAAAAAGTGAAGTGAATTACATTTATATAGCGCTTTTCTCTAGTCACTCAAACAAGCGTGTCGTTAGTGGGGAAAAAGGTAACAAACGTTAGTGAAAAAAGACAACAAACAAAGCATTTCGTTCGTGGAAAGAAGGGAACAAACAAGCATGTTGATAGTAATAAAGGTGAAGTGAATTACATTTATATAGCGCTTTTTCTCTAGTCACTCAAACAAGTGTGTCGTTAGTGGGGAAAAAGGCAACACATGTTAATGAAAAAAGACAACAAACAAAGCATTTCGTTCATGGAAAAAAGGGAACAAACAAGCGTGTTGTTAGTAAAAAAAGTGAAGTGAATTATATCTATATAGCGCTTTTCTTTAGTCATTCAAAAAAGCGTGTCGTTAGTGGGGGGAAAAAAGGCAACAAACATTAGAGAAAAAAGACAACAAACAAAGCATTTTGTTCATGGAAAAAAGGGAACAAACAAGTGTGCTAGTATAAAAAAGTGAAGTGAATTACATTTATATAGCGCTTTTCTCTAGTCACTTAAACAAGCGTGTCGTTAGTGGGGAAAAAGGTAACAAACGTTACTGAAAAAAGACAACAAACAAAGCATTTCGTTTGTGGAAAAAAGGGAACAAACAAGCGTGTTGTTAGTAAAAAAAAGTGAAGTGAATTACATTTATATAGCGCTTTTTCTCTAGTCACTCAAACAAGCGTGTCGTTAGTGGGGGAAAAAGGCAACAAACGTTAGTGAAAAAAGACAACAAACAAAGCATTTCGTTTGTGGAAAAAAGGGAACAAACAAGCGTGTTGTTAGTAAAAAAAAGTGAAGTGAATTACATTTATATAGCGCTTTTTCTCTAGTCACTCAAACAAGCGTGTCGTTAGTGGGGAAAAAGGCAACAAATGTTAGTGAAATAAGACAACAAACAAAGCATTTCGTTAGTGGAAAAAGTGGAACAAAAAAGTGTGCTAGTATAAAAAAGGGAAGTGAATTACATTTATATAGCGCTTTTCTCTAGTCACTCAAAC
>NC_084638.1:11098746-11143746 GCF_033978795.1 Nerophis ophidion
GTATTAAAGAAGTAAAAATTCCAAAAAATTACAAAATTAAAAATAAAATTTTTTTTGAAAAAAATTACAATTAAAAGACATTACAAAAATACAATTTTACTACTGTTTGTTATGGAAAAAGATGGCAGCTTAGTTGCCAAATTTTTATATTTCAAAATTTTTGGAATTTTCTATTTTTTGTCCCCCCTCCCCCCAAAAAAAGTACAAAATTGAAAATTTAAAATTTTTGGGAAAAAACTTTAAAATAAAAAACATTACACAAAATAAAATTGTATTACTGTTTTTTCCAGAAAACAAATGGCAGCTTGGTTGCCAGGTTTTTATATTTATATATTTTTTAATTTTGTATTTAAAAAAAGTACAAAACCATTACAAAATTTAAAAAAAAAATAATAATAAAATAAAACAAAAAAAATACATTACAAAAATACAATTTTACTTCAGTTTTTCACAAAAAAATGGCAGCTTAGTTGCCAGATTTTTATATTTATATTTATATATTTTATGAGTTTTGTATTAAAAAATTTAAAATTACAAAAAATTACAAAATTAAAAATACAAATTTTTGGGAAAAAAATTACAATTAAAAAACATTACAAAAATTCAATAAAATAAAATAAGCCCCTTTTTTTTTTTTTCCTCCCTCTTTCTAATGATTGAACATCACGTGCGTCTTCGGTCTGTGACTCAGTCCAAAAGCCGTTCAACTTTCCCAAAAATGCAATTTTACTACTGTTTTTTTTCCGGTAAAAAATGGCAGCTTGGTTGCCAGATTTTTATATTTATATTTTTTTTAATTTTGTATTAAAAAAAATACAAAACCATTACAAAATAGAAAAAAAATAGAAAAAAATAACAACAAAAAAATAAATACATTACAAAAATACAATTTTACTAGTTTTTCACGGAAAAAATGGCAGCTTAGTTCCCAGATTTTTATATTTATATTCATATATTTTTTGAGTTTTGTATTAAAGAAGTAAACATTCCAAAAAATTACAAAATTAAAAATACAATTTTTTGGGAAAAAAATTACAATTAAAAGACGTTACAAAAATACAATTTTACTACTGTTTGTTATGGAAAAAGATGGCAGCTTAGTTGCCAAATTTTTATATTTATACATTTTTGGAATTTTCTATTTTTTGTCCCCCCTCCCAAAAAAAAAAAGTACAAAATTGAAAATTGAAAATTTGGGGGAAAAAACTTTAAAATAAAAAACATTACACAAAATAAAATTGTATTACTGTTTTTTCCAGAAAAAAAATGGCAGCTTGGTTGCCAGGTTTTTATATTTATATATTTTTTAATTTTGTATTTAAAAAAAATACAAAACCATTACAAAATTTAAAAATAAATAAATAAAAAAAAATACAAAAAAAATACATTACAAAAATACAATTTTACTTCAGTTTTTCACAAAAAATGGCAGCTTAGTTGCCAGATTTTTATATTTATATTTATATATTTTATGAGTTTTGTATTAAAAAAGTTAAAATTACAAAAAATTACAAAATTAAAAATACAAATTTTTTTGAAAAAAATTACAATTAAAAAACATTACAAAAATACAATAAAATAAAATAAGCCCCTTTTTTTTTTTTTTTCCTCCCTCTTTCTAATGATTGAACATCACGCGCGTCTTCGGTCTGTGACTCAGTCCAAAATCCGTTCAACCATCAACAGTCAGCCAGAGGGAGCATAACTTACTGCAACTCAGGCTACAATAACAACAGCCACTCAGGTTTCTGACCCGGGAAATTCTTTGCAACAAATAATTCGCTTTGGTCACCGGGTTCTTCGGGTTGAACTTGACCTGACATTCCCTCCCCGTGCAAAAAAAAAAAAAAACCAAAACATTTGACCGCGGCGCTGGCTCGACACCTGGACCCCCGCCAGCGGCTTTGCTCGCCACCTTTCTTTGCCTCGCAGACAAAAAAGAGGGGAAAATGACAGCGAGGCTTTGTGGGCGCAGGGAAAAGGCAAAGTCACTTTGATATCCTGCGCGGTTTTAGAAGTCACACCGCACCACCTCGTAGAACACGGGAGGAGGATCAGTCTCTTCAGGATTGTGTCGCTTACGGAGAGAACCAGGATGTCACTAGAGAAAAGCGCTATATAAATATAATTCAATTCAATGAGAACCGTTTTTTTTTGTTTTTTTTAATACAACACTTATTTCATTGAGGGCCACACCGCAGTAGAGGGCCGAATGTAACACTAAATAATAAATACATTTTATTTGTTTTTTTATGTACAGTGTAAACACAAATATGAGTATTTTAACAGTTTTTAAAAATATTTATCTATTCATTTGATAGGGAAATCACACTTTTTTTTGTACCCTGCCCCCTTTTTTTTATATATACATTTTTTTTTTAAATTAAAAAATGACAAACAAAACAAAAACAAAACACCAAAAAAAAAAGGTTTCCACTGTTTTTTACGGAAAAAACTGGCAGCTCGGTCTCCAGACTTTTACTGTAAAATATATGGTGTCGGGGTTTTTTTGCCCCTCCCCTCCAAAACAATAGAAAATAGATAAATAATATTACAAAACAACAATTAGCACTGTTTTTAGGGGGAAAAAGGCAGCTCAGTAGTCAGATTTTTATATATTATTTATATATATTTTTAATTACTAAAAAATTACTAAAAAAATAAAATAAACTTTCCAAAAAATACAATTTTACTACTGTTTTTTTTCCGGTAAAAAATGGCAGCTTGGTTGCCAGATTTTTATATTTATATATTTTTTAATTTTGTATTAAAAAAAATACAAAACCATTACAAAATAGAAAAAAAATAGAAAAAAATTGCAAAAAAAATAAATACATTACAAAAATACAATTTTACCACAGTTTTTCACGGCAAAAAGGCAGATTTTTATATTTGTATTTTATTTTTTTTGAGTTTTGTATTAAAAAAAGTTAAAATTACAAAAAATTACAAAATTAAAAATAAAAGTTTTTGAAAAAAATTACAATTAAAAAACATTACAAAAATTAAATTTTACTACTGTTTGTTATGGAGAAAGATGGCACCTTAGTTGTCAGATTTTTATATTTATATATTTTTGGAATTTTCAATTTTTTGTCCACACTCCCAAAAAAAACATTCCAAAATTAAAATTTTTACATTTTTTGGAAAAAAATTAAAAATAAATAAAATAAACATTACAAAAACTAAAATTGTATTACTGTTTTTTCCAGAAAAAAATGGCAGGTTGGTTGCCAGAATTTTGTATTTTTTGTCTCCCCCACCAAAAAAATTTACAAAATAAAAAATAAAAAAGATTCTAAGAAATTAAAAAAAAATAAAATAAACATTACAAAAATACAATTTTACTATTGTTTTTTAGGGGGGGGGTGGCAGCTTAGTTGCCAGATTTTAATATTTATATTTATATATTTTTTTTATTTTTTATTAAAATTACAAAATAAAAAATTCTAAAGAAATTACAAAAGAATAAAATAAACACTACAAAAAATACTATCTTACTACTGTTTTTTAGGGGGAAAATGGCAGCTTAATTGCCAGATTTTTATCCTTATATATTTTTTTAATTTTGTATTTTTCGTCCCCCTCCCAAACCACAGTCCTGGCTGCCATTAGAGGGCCATTTCTAACAATAAAGAATTCATGAATTTGATTATTTTACACTTTTTTAAACATACAGTGTAAAAAAAATGTGGATTTTACCACTTTTTACAAAATATATTTATTTATTCATTTGATAGGAAATCATAATACAGGTACTGAGAAAACAGACTTTTTAAAATGTATTTATGACACTTAAAAATAAAAAGACCTATTTTTAACACTTTAATGACTGAGACCCATTTGGGTGCCCGGGACCTTTAATGGTCACAAAATATATGTTGTATTGGTTTTGAAAATGAGAAATAATAAATAAATAAAAACTACTGAATGGCAAAGGATAAATCTGAAGATATTTAAGTGTGAAAAGTAAAAATAAATAAAAATTACTTATTTTGAAAAACATTTACAAAATCTTTCTGTTTAAATAACTTTTATATTGTATGCAGCTTACAGTCTGGTGCAGCTAATAAATGGAAAACATTTTTTTTTTTTGTATAAAATTTTCCTCTAAAAAATAAACAAATATGACTTATTTTTAACACTTAAATGACTGAGACCCTTTTGGGTCCCTGGGACCTTCAATGGTCACAAAATATATGTTGTATTAGTTTTGAACATGAGAAATAATAAATAAAAAATACTTATTGGCAACAGATAAATCTGAAGATATTTAAGTGTGAAAAGTAAAAATAAATAAGACTTATTTTTAGCACTTTAATGACTGAGACCCTTATGGGTCCTCTGGACCTCTTAATGGTCACAAAATGTTTTGAATATGAGAAAAAAAATATTTAAAAAAATGACATAATGGCAACAAATAAATCTGAAGGTATTTAAGTGCTAAAAGTAAAAAATAAAGACTTATTTTTAACACTTAAATGACTGGGCCCCTTTTGGGTCCCTGGGACCTTCAATGGTCACAAAAAATATGTTGTAATAGTTTATGAAAATGAGAAATAATTAATTAAATACTCAAAGTGAAAATAAATAAATACGACTTACTTTTAAAAAAACATTTACAAAATATTTCTGTTTAGATAAATGTTTTATATTCTATTATATCCATGCGGCTTATAGTCTGGTGCGACTAATACATTTTTTTTCATCTAAAATTTTGCGGTTGAGGTTTATAAACATGACGCTCTATAGTCCGGAAAATAAGGTATTATTATGTTATTTTTTTTTACACATATTAGTATAACAAACTAAAATATGTGTGCCTTTCCACCAATTTACTAAAAAGAAGTGAAACTGTCCGGCTTCCCACTGAGAGTTTGTGTTTTAGTTTTTCCTCTGTGTGTGTTTAGTTTTTCCCGTCTTAACTTCCTGTCAAGCGCTCTTATTTTGTCTGTTTCCTGTTTTTTTCCCCTCAGCTGCGGCTGATTGGCACCTGGCCACACCTGGTGTCAATCAGCCTGCTCCTATTTGTACCTGCTTTGTTCCTCCAGTCAGTGCTGGATTATTGTCACGTATTGCATGTCGCTTCTGTATTGTATTGTCGCCTCTGTCGTGTCGTGTTGTGTGGTAGCAGCGTAGCGGTAAGCTATAATTTGTTAGATGTTTTTAGCTTACTGTTTTTTGGTTCCCTGCTTCCTATTTTGTTTTTGTACAACACGTAACGACTTCTGTTCCCTGTTCTGTTTATACTAGCCTCCATGCTAAGCCTTTTGTTTTTGATAGTTTCCATGCTACCTCTTTTTGTTTGTTCTCCGCCCACGTGCGCGCTTTTTGTTTGTACCCTTTGTTTGTTTTTTGTCTTAGTGTTTTAAATTAAATCATGTTTTCCTGCAAAATGTCTCCCTCCTCCTCTGCATCTTAGGGTTCGTCACAAACTAACTCTGACAGAAACCATATGACATTTTTAATGCCTATTTCACATCAGACAAACTTAAATCCATGACCAAGGTCTTTATATTTATCTTCAGCCTGGGATGACCAAGTTTTTGGAAAGCCTCACCCGAAAAGGGAGTGTCCCAGGCGGCACAAACCTCAGCAGATGCTCCAGTGTCACTCACTCAGTAATCTAGAAGGGAATTCTTCCCCCGCCGCCTCCAAAACCTCAAAGTCTCCGTCCCATCCCTCCATCCCCCTTTGGGCCCCTCTTAAGGCCTTCCAGCCTGGAAATCCCAGGGACTTGGGACCACACCCCAGAGCCTGTCAGGGCCCATCTGCTGCATGATGGAGGGACACGCTTACTGGACTGTCTCTCCTCTCAAAACACACGCTTGGCGCCCCGTGGGTGTGCTGACGACCACGGCTCGCTATGCGGCATGGAGGTTTTAGTCGGCCAGATCTGACTATATTAGGCTTTTGAAGTTATTTTGATAGTAGGCTAATATAGACACTTACGTCATGTGTTGCCTTCATTAAAACACTTATATAAGACTTTTAAAGTCATTTTGATAGTAGGCTAATATTGCTAACATAGGCACTTACATCATGTGTTTTAATTATAACACTTATATACGACTTTTAAAGTCATTTTGATAGTAGTCTAACAGACACTTACATCATGTGTTGCCTTAATTCTAACACTTATATAAGGCTTTTAAAGTCATTTTGATAGTAGGCTAATATAGCTAATTTAGACACTTACATTATGTGTTGTCTTCATTATAACACTTAAGACTTTTAAAGTCATTTTGATAGTAGGCTAATATAGACACTTCAAATGTTGTCTTCATTATAACACTTATGTAAGTATTTTAAGGTGATTTCGATGGTAGGCTAATATAGACACTTCATGTGTTGTCTTCATTATAACACTTATATAAGACTTTTAAAGTCATTTTGATAGTAGGCTAATATAGACACTTCAAATGTTGTCTTCATTATAACACTTATGTAAGTATTTTAAAGTGATTTCGATAGGCTAATATAGACACTTACTTCATGTGTTGCCTTCAATATAACACTTATATAAGGCCTTTAAAGTCATTTTGATAGTAGGCTATTATATCTAATGTAGAAACTTACATCATGTGTTGCATTAATTATAACACTTATATAAGACTTTTAAATAATTTTGATAGTAGGCTAATATAGACACATCATTCGTTGCCTTCATTATAACACTTATCAATCAATCAATCAATCAATCAATCAATGTTTACTTATATAGCCTAAATCACTAGTGTCTCAAAGGGCTTATATAAGACTTAAAGTAATTTTATTAGTAGGCTATTATATCTAATATAGACATTTCCATCATGTGTTGCCTTCCTTATAATACTTATATAAGACTTTTAAAGTAATTTTTGATAGGAGGCTAATATCGCTAATATAGAAACTTTCATAATGTGTTGCCTTCATAACACTTATATAAGACTTTTAAAGCAATTTTGATAGTAGGCTAATATAGACACTTTCATAATGTGTTGCCTTCATAACACTTATATAAGACTTTTAAAGTCATTTTGATAGTAGGCTAATATAGGCACTTACATCATCTGTTGCCTTCATTCTAACACATAAGACTTTTAAAGTAATTTTGATAGTAGGCTAATATAGCTAATATAGACACTTACGTCATGTGTTGCATTAATTATAACACTTATATAAGACTTTTAAAGTCATTTTGATAGTAGGCTAATATAGACACATCATGTGTTGTCTTCATTCTAACATAAGACTTTTAAATTCATTTTGATAGTAGGCTAATATTGCTAACATAGACACTTACATCATGTGTTGTCTTCATTATAGCACTTATATAAGACTTTTAAAGTAATTTTGATAGTAGGCTAATATAGACACTTCATATGTTGTCTTCATTATAACACTTATATAAGACTTTTAAAGTCATTTTGATAGTAGGCTAATATAGACACTTACGTCATGTGTTGCCTTCATTATAACACTTATATAAGTACTTTAAAATCGTTTTGATAGTAAGCTAATACAGCTAAAATAGAAACATCACGTTTTGCCTTCATTATAACACTTAAATAAGTACTTTAAAATCACTTTGATTGTAGGCTAACACAGCTAAAATAGACACTTCCATCATGTGTTGCCTTCATTATAACACTTATATAAGGCTTTTAAAGTCATTTTGATAGTAGGCTAATATATACACTTCCATCACGTTTTGCCTTCATTATAACACTTAAATAAGTACTTTAAAATCACTTTGATAGTAGGCTAACACAGCTAAAATAGACACTTCCATCATGTGTTGCCTTCATTATAACACTTATATACGACTTTTAAAGTCATTTTGATAGTAGGCTAATACAGACACTTACATCATGTGTTGCCTTCATCATAACACTAATATAAGGCTTTTAAAGTCATTTTGATAGTAGGCTAATATATACACTTCCATCATGTGTTGCCTTCATTATAACACTTGTATAAGTACTTTAAAATCGTTTTGATAGTAGGCTAATACAGCTAAAATAGAAACATCACGTTTTGCCTTCATTATAACACTTAAATAAGTACTTTAAAATCACTTTGATAGTAGGCTAACACAGCTAAAATAGACACTTCCATCATGTGTTGCCTTCATTATAACAATTATATAAGACTTTTAAAGTCATTTTGATAGTAGGCTAATATAGACACTTACGTCATGTGTTGCCTTCATTATAACACAATACTTTTAAAGTCATTTTGATAGTAGGCTAATATAGACACATCGTGTGTTGCCTTCATTAAAACACTTATATAAGTATTTTAAAGTCATTTTGATAGTAGGCTAATATAGACACTTACGTCATGTGTTGCCTTTGTTATAACACTTATATAAGCCTTTTAAAGTCATTTTGATAGTAGGCTATTATATCTAATAAAGAAAATTACTTCATGTGTTGCCTTCATTAACCAGACTTTTAAAGTAATTTTGATAGTAGGCTAATATAGACACTTACATCGTGTGTTGCCTTCATCATAACACTTATATAAGTATTTTAAAGTAATTTTGATAGTAGGCTAATATAGACACTTAAATCATGTGTTGCCTTCATTAACCAGACTTTTAAAGTCATTTTGATAGTAGGCTAATATAGACACTTACATCGTGTGTTGCCTTCATCATAACACTTATATAAGTATTTTAAAGTAATTTTGATAGTAGGCTAATATAGACACTTACATCATGTGTTGCTTTCATTAAAACACTTATATAAGACTTAATTTTTGCCGCTTCAGACAGAATTTTGTTAGTTTTTTTTGGCTCTTTCAACATTTTGGGTTGCAGAACCCTGGACTAATCTCACTCTTGGACTGTGTCAGGGTGACATGGAGGTTGAAATTTAAAATAACTTTTTCCAGGTGTGGCTATCAATCACGGTTTTTCGATCATTTTCATTTAAAAACGGTCGTACCAACCGTTTTACCGTGGTTATCGATAATACCGCTTCCTGTTTACACCCCTAGTCATTGCCTAGAACACTCCTGAACTTGGTAATAATAATGATAATAATAATAGATTTAATTTATAAAGCACTTTACATTTGACAATCTCAAAGTGCTACAGAGTTTAAAAGGATGCAAGAGTAGTTAAAAACACATAAAACATCTAAAAAAAAAAAAAAAAATGGTACCCATTTAGTCCGTTGCAGACTTGGGCTGAAGAATTCTCATTTCAACCACAATTTGGCGGGAAACTACTTGTCAAGCATGACATCATCCGAGACGTCAGCAAATCTTGCAAGCTTATTTGAAAAATAAAAGTAAAAAAAATCCCCTTTTTAAAACACTTCACTGTGGTCTACATCAGCGGTTCACAACCTTTTCCACTACAGAAGGGCCCGGGGCCGAGTATATATATATATATATATATAATGTAGTAATAGACACCTTCATAACAATATGTAATATGTACTATACACACACTGCAAGAATATATGTATATATAATGTAGAAACAGAAACCTTCATAACAACATGTAATATGTACAATATAAACACTGCAAGAATATATATATATAATTTAGTAATTGACACTTTCATAACAATATCTAATATTTACAATATACACACTGCAAGAATTAATATATAATTTAGAAACAGACACCTTCATAAAAATATGTAATATGTACAATATACACACTGCAAGAATATATATATAATTTCGTAATAGACACCTTCATAACAATATGTAATATGTACAATATACACAGTGCAATATATATATAATTTAGTAATAGACACTTTCATAACAATATGTAACATGTACAATATACACACCTTCATAGCAATATGTAATATTTAATGTTTTATATAAACTCTGCAAGTATATATATATATAATGTAGTTGTTATTGCGCTAAAAAAAAATGAGTTCCTCAGCAAATTTGCCAAAACGTCACCTTGGAGTTATTGAGTCTGTTTAGTTGATTGGAGAGCTAGCTTCCGCAGCTCGTGGGTCCATGACCATGAATTCTGTTTTGTTTGATCAGCCGTTTTACTGTCTTGTCACACCCACCGTTTGGAAACAAAACATTTGAATAAAAATTTTCAAAATCTTTTTGTTTAAATATCTATTTTAGATTATATATATATATATATATATATATATATATATATATATATATATATATATATATATATGCAGCTTGTAGTCTGGTGCGGATAATATATGAAAAACTTTATTTTTTACGACTAAAATTTAGCGGGTGCGGCATATGTACATGACTCTCTCTAATATATATATATATGACTTATTTTTAACAATTTAATGACTGAGACCCTTTTGGGTCCCCGGGACCTTTAATGGTCACAAAATATATGTTTTATTGGTTTATGAAAATGAGAAAATCTAAAAACAATACTTAATGGCAACAAATAAATCTGAAGATATTTAAATGTGAAAAGTAAAAATAAATATTACTGTTTTTAACACTTTAATGACTGAGACCCTTTTGGGTCCCGGGGACTTTAAATGGTCACAAAATATATGTTGTATTGGTTTTTGAAAATGAGAAATTCTAAATAAAACAATACTTAATGGCAACAGATAAATCTGAAGATATTAAATGTGAAATGTAAAAATAAATATGACATATTTTCAACAATTTAATGACTGAGACCCTTTTGGGTCCCCGGGACTTTTAATGGTCACAAAATATATGTTGTATTGGTTTTGAAAATGAGAAATAATAAATAAAAAGAATACTTGATGGCAACAGAGGAATCTGAAAATATTTAAGTGTGAAAATTAAAAATAAATATGACTTATTTTTAACACTGTAATGACTGAGACCCTTTTGGGTCCCCGGGACCTTTAATGGTCACAAAATACATGTTATATTGGTTTTGAAACTGAGAAATAATAAATAAATAAAAAACTTAATGGCGACAGATAAATCTGAAAGTATTTAAATGTGAAAAGTAAAAATAAATATGACTTATTTTTAACAATTTATTGACTGAGACCCTTTTGGGTCCCCGGGACCTTTAATGGTCGCAAGATACATGTTATATTGTTTTTGAAAATTAGAAATAATGAATAAATAAAAAACTTAATGGCAACAGATAAATCTGAAAGTATTTAAATATGAAAAGTAAAAATAAATATGACTTATTTTTAACAATTTAATGACTGTGACCCTTTTGGGTCGCCAGGACTTCTAATGGTCACAAAATACATGTTATATTGGTTTTGAAACTGAGAAATAATAAATAAATAAAAAACTTAATGGCAACAGATAAATCTGAAAGTATTTAAATGTGAAAAGTAAAAATAAATAAATATGACTTATTTTTAACATTTAAAGACTGAGACCCTTCTGGGTCCCCAGGACCTTCAATGGTCACAAAATATATGTTGTATTGGTTTTGAAAATTAGAAATAATAAATAAAAAGAATACTTAATGGCAGCAGATAAATCTGAAAATATTTAAGTGTGAAAAGTAAAAATAAATATGACTTATTTTTAACACTGTACTGACTGAGACCCTTTTGGGTCCCCGGGACCTTTATAATTGTCATTAAGTATATGTTGTATTGTTTTTTAAAATGAGAAATAATACACTTTTAAAATACTTAATTGCAACAGATAAATCTGAAAATATTTAAGAGTGAAAAGTAAAAATTAATATGACTTATTTTTAACACTTTGATGACTGAGACCCTTTTGGGTCCCCAAGACGCTTAATGGTCGCAAAATACATGTTATATTGGTTTTGAAACTGAGAAATAATAAATAAATAAAAAACTTAATGGCAAAAGATAAATCTGAAAATATTTAAATGTGAAAAGTGAAAAAAAATATTACTTATTTTTAATACTTCCGGGACCTTATAATGGTACAAAAATATATATTGTATTGGTTTTGAAAATTAGAAATAATAAATAAATAAAAAATACTTAATGGCAACAGATAAATCTGAAAATATTTAAATGTGAAAAGTAAAAATAAATATGACTTATTTTTAACACTTTAATGACTGAGACCCTTTTGGGTCCCCGGGACTTTAAATGGTCACAAAATACATCATATTGGTTTTGAAACTGAGAAATAATAAATAAATAAAAAACTTAATGGCAACAGATAAATCAGAAAATATTTAAATGTGAAAAGTGAAAAAAAATATTACTTATTTTTAATACTTCCGGGACCTTATAATGGTACAAAAATATACATTGTATTGGTTTTGAAAATTACAAATAATAAATAAAAAAAAACACTTAATTGCAACAGATAAATCTGAAAATATTTAAGTGTGAAAAGTAAAAATAAATATGACTTATTTTCAACACTTTAATGACTGAGACCCTTTTGGGTCCCCAAGACGCTTAATGGTCACAAAATACATGTTATATTGGTTTTGAAAATTAGAAATAATAAATAAATAAAAAACTTAATGGCAACAGATAAATCTGAAAATATTTAAATGTGAAAAGTGAAAATAAATATGACTTATTTTTAATACTTCCGGGACCTTATAATGGTACAAAAATATATATTGTATCGGTTTTGAAAATTAGAAATAATAAATTAAAAAAACACTTAATAGCAACAGATAAATCCGAAAATATTTAAGTGTGAAAAGTAAAAATAAATATGACTTATTTTCAACAATTTAATGACTGAGACCCTTTTGGGTCCCCGGGACCTTTAGTGGTCACAAAATATATGTCGTATTGGTTTTGAAAATGAGAAATAATAAATAAAAAGAATACTTAATGGCAACAGATGAATCTGAAAATATTTAAATGTGAAAAGTGAAAATACACATTACTTATTTTTAATACTTCCGGGACCTTATAATGGTACAAAAATATATATTGTATCGGTTTTGAAAATTAGAAATAATAAATTAAAAAAAACACTTAATTGCAACAGATAAATCTGAAAATATTTAAATGTGAAAAGTAAAAATAAATATGACTTATTTTTAACACTTTAATGACTGAGACCCTTTTGGGTCCCCGGGACCTTTAATGGTCACAAAATACATCATATTGGTTTTGAAACTGAGAAATAATAAATAAATAAAAAACTTAATGGCAACAGATAAATCTGAATATATTTAAGTGTGAAAAGTAAAAATGAATATGACTTATTTTTAACCATTTAATGACTGAGACCCTTTTGGGTCCCCAGGACCTTCAATGGTCACAAAATATATGTTGTATTGGTTTTGAAAATTTGAAATAATAAATAAAAAGAATACTTAATGGCAGCAGATAAATCTGAAGATATTTAAGAGTGAAAAGTAAAAAATTAATATGACTTATTTTTAACACTTTGATGACTGAGACCCTTTTGGGTCCCCGAGACCCTTAATGGTCGCAAAATACATGTTATATTGGTTTTGAAAATTAGAAATAATAAATAAATAAAAAACTAAATGGCAACAGATAAATCTGAAAATATTTAAATGTGAAAAGTAAAAATAAATATGACTTATTTTCAACACTTTAATGACTGAGACCCTTTTGGGTCCCCAAGACCCCTTAATGGTCACAAAATACATGTTATATTGGTTTTGAAAATTAGAAATAATAAATAAATAAAAAACTTAATGGCAACAGATAAATCTGAAAATATTTAAATGTGAAAAGTGAAAAAAAACATTACTCATTTTTAATACTTCCGGGACCTTATAATGGTAAAAAAATACATATTGTATCGGTTTTGAAAATTAGAAATAATAAATAAAAATAATACTTAATGACAACAAATGAATCTGAAAATATTTAAATGTGAAAAGTAAAAATAAATATGACTTATTTTTAACAATTTAATGACTAAGACCCTTTTGGGTCCCCGGGACCTTTAATGGTCACAAAATAAATGTTGTATTGGTTTTGAAAATGAGAAATAATAAATAAAAATAATACTTAATGGCAACAGATGAATCTGAAAATATTTAAATGTGAAAAGTGAAAAAAAAAATTACTTATTTTTAATACTTCCGGGACCTTATAATGGTACAAAAATATATATTGTATCAGTTTTGAAAATTAAAAATAATAAATAAAAAGAATACTTAATTGCAACAGATAAATCTGAAAATATTTAAGTGTGAAAAGTAAATGTAAATATGACTTATTTTTAATGATTTATTGACTGAGACCCTTTTGGGTCCCCGGGACCTTTATAATGGTCACTTAGTATATGTTGTATTAGTTTTTAAAATGAGAAATAATACGTTTTTAAAATACTTAATTGCAACAGATAAATCTGAAGATATTTAAGAGTGAAAAGTAAAGATAAATATTACTTATTTTTAATACTTCCGGGACCTTATAATGGTACAAAAATATATATTGTATCGGTTTTGAAAATTAGACATAATAAATAAAAAGAATGCTTAATTGCAACAGATAAATCTGGAAATATTTAAGTGTGAAAAGTAAAAATAAATATGACTTATTTTCAACACTTTAATGACTGAGACCTTTTTGGGTCCCCGAGACCCTTAATGGTCACAAAATACATGTTATATTGGTTTTGAAAATTAGAAATAATAAATAAATAAAAAACTTAATGGCAACAGATAGATCTGAAAATATTTAAATGTGAAAAGTAAAAATAAATATGACTTATTTTTAACAGTTTAATGACTGAGACCCTTTTGGGTCCCTGGGACCTTTAATGGTCACAAAATACATGTTATATTGGTTTTGAAACTGAGAAATAATAATTTAAAAAAATACTTAATGGCAACAGATAAATCTGAAAATATTTAAATGTGAAAAGTGAAAATAAATATGACTTATTTTTAATAATTTATTGACTGAGACCCTTTTGGGTCCCCGGGACCTTTATAATGGTCACTAAATATATGTTGTATTGGTTTTTAAAATGAGAAATAATACGTTTTTAAAATACTTAATTGCAACAGATAAATCTGAAGATATTTAAGAGTGAAAAGTAAAAATAAATATGACTTATTTTCAACACTTTAATGACTGAGACCCTTTTGGGTCCCCAAGACCCTTAATGGTCACAAAATACATGTTGTATTGGTTTTGAAAATTAGAAATAATAAATAAATAAAAAACTTAATGGCAACAAATAAATCTGGAAATATTTAAATGTTAAAAGTGAAAATAAATCTTACTTATTTTTAATACTTCCGGGACCTTATAACGGTACAAAAATATATATTGTATCGGTTTTGAAAATTAGAAATAATAAATAAAAAAAACACTTAATTGCAACAGATAAATCTGAAAATATTTAAGTGTGAAAAGTAAATATAAATATGACTTATTTTTAATAATTTATTGACTGAGACCCTTTTGGGTCCCCGGGACCTTTATAATGGTCACTTAGTATATGTTGTATTAGTTTTTAAAATGAGAAATAATACGTTTTTAAAATACTTAATTGCAACGGATAAATCTGAAAATATTTAAATGTGAAAAGTGAAAATAAATATTACTTATTTTTAACACTTCCGGGACCTTATAATGGTACAAAAATATATATTGTATCGGTTTTGAAAATTAGAAATAATAAATTAAAAAAAAACACTTAATTGCAACAGATAAATCTGAAAATATTTAAATGTGAAAAGTAAAAATAAATATGACTTATTCATGAACTGACTAATACCAAGTTTATTTATTCCAAACGGGGGGAAAATAATTCCAAATATGAAGAAATTGCAACCTCAGCATTTCTACTGTATAAGGAAAAGGTTGTTTCTCTCTCTTTTTTCTCCCCCCATTCCAGCTCTTTCAAAAGAGCTCCGTTCTGCGACACAGGGTACTTGTTTTAAAACTTCAACCCTCGCCACGTTCTCACAGCAAGTCCCTGCAGGTGACTTGGGAAAAAAAAAAAAAAAGCGGTATTCACTTCCAAAGGAGGCTATTTTTACACACACAATAGGCGGAGAATTACGGCGCCGTGAAATATCCCGAGGTGACACTTGGCTGCTTTATTGCAAATATACCACTCAGTTACTCACTACGGCCACCCACCACCACCACACGGTGACTAAAACGGCCAAAAGGAGGATGTTGTATATGTGAGGATGCTCACTTGTTCCATCTGCTCCCAGCCAACTGGGAGTTGAGGCGCCCAGATGCATTCTGGGTATACGGCATGCACGATTCCCACGTTTTGAGGTGGACGCTGGGGAACCATCATCCTTCAATTCAACCAAATATGACCTCATTTCCTTTGAAAACTTTAATTGCTGCCCTCGGGCCACCCAACGTTTATGACTAGGGTGTGTCAACCCAAAAAAAAAAACTATACGGCTTTCCTTCCTGTCTTTATTCCGCTTATTCCCGGCTTTGTTAGTGCAAAAACACAAACTGTGTCCCCCACCAAGACCACATGTGTTTGTAGATACTGTACGTACAGTACAGGCCATAAGTTTGGCCAGACACCTTCTCCTCATTCAATGCGTTCTCTTTATTTTCACGACTATTCACATTATAAATTGTCACATCAAAACTATGAATGAATTAGGGTTGTGTTAGCATGGTACTAATGAATCATATTTGGTACTTCAGTTTATAAAGGCGTGTTATGCAGGGGAGCATGTTCGGCAGCGCACAATCACGGAGTACATTGCAAAAAGTCAGTGTTCAAAAACAAGAAGAAAAATACAACAATTAGAGGTATTTTATTTGAACTAAGCAGAATTATCTGCCGATAGAACTAGAAAAAAATGGCTTTTTAAGACTTTCCAAAACCAAGTAAAATTAGTTAACCTCATCGAACCCAAAAATACCTTAAAATAAGTATATTCTCACTAATAACAACTGTACTGCCATGAGAACGTATTTTCTATTGTTTCTTTGAAAATGAAACAGCAAAGTCCATTTGGCTGTCATCTGTTTTAAATATGAGACCATTTTTTTACATGCTTGAAATAAGAAATTATTACTTTAAAAAAGTAGTTTTATACTTGTGAGGGGATGTATGTGTATATATATGTGTGTGTATATATGTATATATATATATATATATACATATATATATATATATATATATGTATCTATGTACTGTATGTATGTATATATATATATGTGTGTGTGTGTGTGTGTATATATATATATATATATATATACAGTGTGTGTACGTATATATATAAATGTGTGTATATATTTATATATGTGTATATGTAATTAAGTATATATGTAAATATGTATGAATATATATATGTATGTGTATATATACATATTTATGTATATATACATATATATATATGTATGTATGTGTGTGTATATATTTATATATATGTAATTATGTATATATATGTATATATGTATATGTAATTAAGTATATATATATGTAAATATGTATGAATGTATATGTATTTATATGTATATATACATATTTATTTATGTATATATATATATGTATATGTATGTATGTATGTGTGTGTATATATACATGTATATGTGTGTGTACATATATGTATGTCTAAATATGTATGTATATATATGTATATATATATGTATATTTGTGTATATGTGTAGCTATGTCTGTATATATATGTATGTATGTATATATATGTATATATTATGTATGTATGTGTGTATATATGTAGATGTATATATGTTCTGTATATAATATGTATGTAAATGTATGCATATATGAATGTATATATATATGTTTGTATGTATATATGTATGCATGTATGTATATGTGCATATATACAGTACATATATATGTGTGTATATATATATGTGTGTATATATATACTTATATGTGTGTGCATATAGATACTTATGTGTGTATATATAAATATATGTGTGTGTGTGTATATATATATATATATATATATATATATATATATATATATATATATATATATATACATACATACATACATATGTGTGTATATATATATATATATACATGTGCATACATATACATATATATCTACTCAGGCAAGGTCATTAACTACTCAAGCAAGGTCATGACCCTCGCCCTGTCCTTGGGGCGAGGGTCACCTCTTTGTGAGCAAATTGTTTAAAGAACAACATTTGTCAAGCAGCTATTGCAAGAAGGTTAGGGGTTTCACCATCTACGGTTCGTAATATCATCAAAAGGTTGAATGAATCTGGAGAAATCACTGCATGTAAGCGGCAAGGCTGAAAACCAACATTGAATGCCTGGGACTTTGAGCCCTCTGGCGGTACTGCACCAAAAACCGACATCAGTGTGTAAAGGACATCACCACATGGGCTCAGGAACACCCCAGAAAACCACTGTCAGTAACTACAGTTTGTCACAAGTTAAAACTCTACTATGCCAAGCCAAAGCCATTTATCAACAACACCCAGAAACGCCGTCGGCTTCTCTGGGGCCCGGGCTCATCTAAGATGGACCAATGCAAAGTGGAAAAAGTGTTCCGTGGTCTAACGACTCCACATTTAAAATCGTTTTTGGGAACTGTGGACGTTGAGAGGAAAAGAACCATCCGGACTGGTCTAGGCGGGTGTATCAGTGCCCACTTACACATCTGTGAAGGCACCATTAATGCTGAAAGGTACATGCAGGTTTCGGAGCAACATATGCTACATTATCATGGACGCCCCTGCTTATTTCAGCAAGACAATGCCAAGCCATGTGTTACAACAGCGTGGCTTTGTAGTAAAAGAGTGCCAGGTACTAGACTGGCCTTTGTTTTGCTGCCCACCTGGCCAGGTCACTCTTGGGAAATAGATTTTAATTTGTAGTTTTTACCTGGTTAAATAAAGGACATTGATTAATTTGTGTTTTTTTTTCAGAATGATTATGGTCAAAGTAAGACAAAGAAAACAAGCCGAAGTCGTCTTTATTTTTACGTTATCATGCCATGATTATGATTACATCAGTTCTGAATAAAAGTTTTCCTCGAATTCATCTACGAAAACAACCTCTGAAGTTGCCTTTAACCGAGATTGTTGTGAAAAAAAGTTGCACAACTGTTGTGCTGCAAGCGGTGCCAGCCATCTGTTTTAGACTTGTTATGAAGGACGTACTAAAGTCATGGATGACGTCAGCTTTATTGCTTAAGACGGCGGGGTTGTCAAAATATTTTCTACCTGCATGCAGAAAAACAAAAAGGATGTGGAGGCTATTTGTTGTTCAAACTGATAAAAAAAATGTTTTTTTGGGGGCAAATAATCATTAACTTTAGAATTTGATGCCAGAACACGTGACAAAGAAGTTGGGAAAGGTGGCAATAAATACTGACAAAGTTGAGGAATGCTCATCAAACACTTATGTGGAACATCCCACAGGTGGGCAGGCTAATTGGGAACAGGTGGGTGCCATGATTGGGTATAAAAACAGCTTCCCAAAAAATGATCAAGAAAGGATGGGGCGAGGTACACCCCTTTGTCCACAACTGCGTGAGCAAATAGTCAAACAGTTTAAGAACAACGTTTCTCAAAGTGCAATTGCAAGAAATTTAGGGATTTCAACATCTACGCTCCATAATATCATCAAAAGGTTCAGAGAATCTGGAGAAATCACTCCGGAAACCAACATTGAATGACCGTGACCTTCGATCCCTCAGACAGCACTGTATCAAAAACCGACATCAATCTCTAAAGGATATCACCACATGGGCTCAGGAACACTTCAGAAAACCACTGTCTCTAAATACAGTTGGTCGCTACATCTGTAAGTGCAAGTTAAAGCTCTACTATGCAGAGCGAAAGCCATTTATCAACAACACCCCGAAACGCCGCCGGCTTCTCTGGGCCCGAGATCATTTAAGATGGACTGATACAAAGTGGAAAAGTGTTCTGTGGTCTGAGAAGTCCACATTTCAAATTTTGGGGGGAAATATTCGACATGGTGTCATCCGGACTAAAGGGGAAGCGAACCATCCAGACTGTTATCGACGCACTGTGATGGTATGGGGGTGCATTAGTGCCCAAGGCATGGGTAACTTACACATCTGTGAAGGCACCATTCATGCTGAAAGGTACATACAGGCTTTGGAACAACATATGCTGCCATCTAAGCGCCGTCTTTTTCATGGGCGCCCCTGCTTATTTCAGCAAGACAATGCCAAGCCATGTGTTACAACAGCGAGGCTTCGTAGTAAAAGAGTGCGGGTACTTTCCAGTCCCGACCTGTCTCCCATGGAAAATGTGTGAAGCGTAAAATACGACACCGGAGACCCCGGACAAGAATGGGAAAGAATTCCGCTTTCAAAGCTTCAACAATTAGTTTCCTCAGTTCCCAAACGTTTATTGAGTGTTGTTAAAGGAAAAGGTGATGTAACACAGTGGTGAACATGCCCTTTCCCAACTACTTTGGCACGTGTTGCAGCCATGAAATTCTATATATATATATATATATATATATATATATATATTTATATATATATATATATATATATATATTTATATATAAATAAAACGCCTTCATCTTCCGTCTTTCTTTGCAGGAATGTGGTCATTCTCATGGCCACAACGTCTTCTTTTGTAGTCGCCAAAAATCCCCCGCACCGTCCTCTGGATATTCCTCATTCATTCATCTTCCATTAAATGAGCTCATATGACAACCATTGCTCCGCCGGGCTTCCTTTTCATGTGCGTCGGAACAGAGCGCGGCTTGTAACAGTCAGCGAGTGTCAAAGCCTTCTTGACGAGCCGAGTTAAAAAAGCAACCGGCCACTTCCTGCCGGGGCCACAAAGCAAAGGAAATGACTTCATGCCTGCATCCCGTCTCCACGCGGCGGGGTCATCATCGTGCCGACCCCTTGAAACATCCTCCTCAGTGCACCTGAGGAGGATGTTTACGTAACGCGTCGTTTGATTCAGCAAAAAAAAAAAAAAAATGTTTTTAATTCCGACAATGCTACATTACATTTTGGCCGTCACTCCAGCAGCACTGAGAGCCACCTCTACATAATGTAGCAATTTTCTTTCAATCCCAACAAAGACATTGACTCAAGAACCACTCCAGCATGAGTAAAGCCAGGCTCTGCCTTTCCAAAAAAAAAAAAAGTGCTAGCTCGATGCTAACATGCGTTGGTTTTGCTATCGACTGGGACAAACCTTATCGAGCCACACGGGAACTCGTTCCCATCCTTGCAAAGGATGGGAAAAGGAGAGTTGAACACTCACAAGGGGCTCAAAAAGAGGGCGGAGACAATAAGTAAACCATAGAATGTACATGCTACTGATTAGCATTAGCGATTTGACATAGCGGTTTTTAACACCTCCAAATTTGTTAGTGAAAGCTATGAAAAAGATGCACGTTTTATGCAGACCATTCATCGTAAAATATAGGCAAATATGTAGATTATGATCAGCTTTTTGAGTGTCTTAAAGGCTTCATGCAAGCATATTGCAACCATTAACAGTTTAATCATCTCGGGTTTCAAACCTGGATTTGGAATTTGGTGCCGATCCAGCGGCTCTGTTTACACTGGACTCTCAAACTGTGCCTTTTCCATTTGGCAGCTGAATGTATGTCAGCTGAGCTAATGTGACTTTTCTTCCACTCGCACAGCTGGAATAATAACAAAGGAAGACGTTCCCTCCTGCCTCACACATGTTCATGATGCAACTGTGTCCCGTCAGCAGGGAAGAAAGGCAACAAACAAAGCGTGTTGTTAGTGGAAAAAGGCAACAAACAAGTATTTGTGTCATCATTAATGAAAAAAGGCAACAAACAAGTAATTGTGTCGTGTCGTTGGTGAAAAAAGGCAACAAAAAAGCGTGTCGGAAGTGAAAAAAGACCACAAACAAAGCATGGCGTTAGTGAAAAAAGTCAACAAAGTATTTGTGTCATCATTGATGAAAAAAGGCAACAAACAGGTAATTGTGTCGTGTTGTTAGTGAAAAAAGGCAACAGACAAAAGTGTCGGTAGTGAAAAAAGACAACAAACAAAGCATGGCGTTAGTGAAAAAAGGCAACAAACAAGCGTGTTAGTGGAAAAAAGGCAACAAACAAAGCATGTCGTTAGTGGAAAAAGGGAACATATAAGCGTGTCGTTAGTAAAAAAAAAAAAAAAAGACAACAAACAAAGCCTGTCGTTAGTGGGAAAAAAAGGCAACGTGTTGTGAGTGAAAAAAGACAAGAAAGTGTGCCGTTAGAGAAAAAAGGCAACAAACAAGTAATTGTGTTGTGTCGTTAGTGGAATAAAGGCAACAAATATTAGTGAAAAAAGACAAACAAAGCTTGGCATTAGTGGGGAAAAAAGGGAACAAACAAGCGTTGTGTCGTTAGTGAAAAAACGCTGCAAACAAGCATGTCTGTAGTGAAAAAAGATAACAAACAAAGCGTGTCGTTAGTGAAATAAGGCAACAAACAAGTAATTGTGTTGTGTCGTGAGTGAAACACGACAAGAAAGTGTGTCGTTAGAGAAAAAAGGCAACAAACAAGTAATAGTGTTGTGTTAGTGGAAAAAAGGCAACAAATATTAGTGAAAAAGGACAACAAACACAGCATGGCATTAGTGGGGAAAAAGGGAACGAACAAGCGTTGTGTCGTTAGTGAAAAAACGCAGCAAACAAGCGTGTCTTTAGTGAAAAAAGACAACAAACAAAGCGTGTCGTTAGTGAAATAAGGCAACAAACAAGTAGTTGTGTCGTTAGTGAAAAAAGGCAACAAATAAGCCAGTTGGTAGTGGATAAAAGGAAACAAACAAGCCTGTCTTTAGTAAAAAAAGAAAAAAAAACCTGGGAACAAACAAGCTTGTCATTAGTGAAAAAAAGACAACAAACAAAGCGTGTCGTTAGTGGAAAAAAGACCACAAAAAAGTGTGTCATGAGTGAAAAGACAACAGACAAAGTGCGTCGTTAGTGAAAAAAGACAACAAAGCATGTCGTTAGTGAAAAAAGACAACAAAAAAGCGTGTCGTGAGTGAAAAAAGACAACAGACAAAGTGCGTTGTGAGTGAAAAAAGACAACAAATTGGGTCGTGAGTGAAAAAAGACAACAAAGCATGTCGTGAGTGAAAAAAGACAACCTAGCATGTCGTTAGTGAAAAAAGACAACAAAAAAGCGTGTCGTGAGTGAAAAAAGACAACAAAGTGGGTCGTGAGTGGAAAAAAGACAACAAAGCATGTCGTAAGTGAAAAAAGACAACAAACAAAGCGTGTTGAGTGAAAAAAGAAAACAAACAAAGCGTGTCGTTAGTGAAAAAAGACAAAAAAAACAAAGCAAGACAGTGAAAAAAGACAACAAAGCGTGTTGTTAGTGAAAAAAGTCAACAAACAAGTATTTGTGTCATCATTAATGAAAAAAGGCAACAAACAAGTAATTGTGTCGTGTTGTTGGTGAAGAAAGGCAACAAAGAAGCGTGTCGGTAGTGAAAAAAGACAACAAACAAAGCATGGCGTTATTGAAAAAAGTCAACAAAGTATTTGTGTCATCATTAATGAAAAAAGGCAACAAACAAGTAATTGTGTCGTGTTGTTAGTGAAAAAAGGCAACAAACAAAAGTGTCGGTAGTGAAAAAAGACAACAAACAAAGCATGGCGTTTGTGAAAAAAGGCAACAAACAAGCGTGTTAGTGGAAAAAAGGCAACAAACAAAGCATGGCGTTAGTGGAAAAAGGGAACAAATAAGCGTGTCGTTAGTAAAAAAAAAAAAAGACAACAAACAAAGGGTGTTGTTAGTGAAAAAAGTCAACAAACAAGTATTTGTGTCATCATTAATGAAAAAAGGTAACAAACAAGTAATTGTGTCATGTCGTTAGTGAAAAAAGGCAACAAAAAAGCGTGTCGTTAGTGAAAAAAGACAACAAACAAAGCATGGTGTTAGTGAAAAAAGTTAACAAAGTCTTTGTGTTATCATTAATGAAAAAAGGCAACAAACAAGTAATTGTGTCGTGTCGTTAGTGAAAAAAGGCAACAAACGTGTGTCGTTAGTGAAAAAAGACAACAAACAAAGCATGGCGTTAGTGAAAAAAGGCAACAAACAAGCGTGTTAGTGGAAAAAAGACAACAAACAAAGCCTGTCGTTAGTGGGGGAAGAAAAGGCAACAACAAAGCGTGTTGTGAGTGAAAAAAGACAAGAAAGTGTGTAGTTAGAGAAAAAAGGCAACAAATATTAGTGAAAAAAGACAACAAAGCATGGCATTAGTGGGAAAAAAGGGCACAAACAAGCGTTGTGTCGTTAGTGAAAAAAGACAACAAACAAAGTGTGTCGTTAGTGAAATAAGACAAAAAGACAACAAACTAAGCGTGTCGTTAGTGAAAAAAGACAACAAAGAAGCGTGTCGTGAGTGAAAAGACAACAAACAAAGCATGGCGTTAGTGAAAAAAGTCAACAAAGTCTTTGTGTCATCATTAATGAAAAAAGGCAACAAACAAGTAATTGTGTCGTGTCGTTAGTGAAAAAAGGCAACAAACGTGTGTCGGTAGTGAAAAAAGACAACAAACAAGCGTGTTAGTGGAAAAAAGGCAACAAACAAAGCATGTCGTTAGTGGAAAAAGGGAACAAATAAGCGTGTCGTTAGTAAAAAAAAAAAAAAAGACAACAAACAAAGCCTGTCGTTAGTGGAAAAAAAGGCAACGTGTTGTGAGTGAAAAAAGACAAGAAAGTGTGTAGTTAGAGAAAAAAGGCAACAAATATTAGTGAAAAAAGACAACAAACAAAGCATGGCATTAGTGGGAAAAAAAGGGCACAAACAAGCGTTGTGTCGTTAGTGAAAAAAGACAACAAACAAAGCGTGTCATTAGTGAAATAAGGCAACAAACAAGTAATTGTGTTGTGTCATTAGTGAAAAAAGGGAACAAACAAGACTGTCTTTAGTAAAACAAAAAAAGGGGGGGGGGACAAACAAGCTTGTCATTAGTGACAAAAAGACAACAAACAAAGCGTGTTGTTAGTGAAAAAAGACAACAAAGCATGTCATTAGTGAAAAAAGACAACAATAAAGCGTGTCGTGAGTGAAAAAAGACAACAAAGTGCGTCGTGAGTGAAAAAAGACAACAAAGTGGGTCGTGAGTGAAAAAAGACAACAAAGCATGTCGTGAGTGAAAAAAGACAACAAAGCATGTCGTGAGTGAAAAAAGACAACAAACAAAGCGTGTCGTGAGTGAAAAAAGACAACAAACAAAGCGTGTTGAGTGAAAAAAGAAAACAAACAAAGCGTGTCGTTAGTGAAAAAAGACAAAAAAAACAAAGCAAGACAGTGAAAAAAGACAACAAAGCGGGTTGTTAGTGAAAAAATACAACTAAAAAGCGTGTCGTGAGTGAAAAAAGACAACAGACAAAGTGCGTCGTGAGTGAAAAAAGACAACAAAGTGGGTCGTGAGTGAAAAAAGACAACAAAGCATGTCGTGAGTGAAAAAAGACAACAAACAAAGCGTGTCGTGAGTGAAAAAAGACAACAAACAAAGCGTGTTGAGTGAAAAAAGAAAACAAACAAAGCGTGTTGTTAGTGAAAAAAGACAAAAAAAACAAAGCAAGACAGTGAAAAAAGACAACAAAGCGGGTTGTTAGTGAAAAAAGTCAACAAACAAGTATTTGTGTCATCATTAATGAAAAAAGGCAACAAACAAGTAATTGTGTCGTGTCGTTGGTGAAAAAAGGCAACAAAGAAGCGTGTCGGTAGTGAAAAAAGACCACAAACAAAGCATGGTGTTAGTGAAAAAAGTCAACAAAGTATTTGTGTCATCATTAATGAAAAAAGGCAACAAACAAGTAATTGTGTCGTGTCGTTAGTGAAAAAAGCCAACAAACAAGCGTGTCGTTAGTGAAAAAAGACAACAAACAAAACATGGCGTTAGTGAAAAAAGACAACAAACAAAGCAAGACATTAGTCAAAAAAGGGTGTCGTGAGTTTAAAAAGTCAAAGCGTGTCGTGAGTGAAAAAAGACAAAAAACAAAGCGTGTTGTTAGTGAAAAAGACAACAAACGAAGCGTGTCGTGAGTGAAAAAAGACAACAAACAAAGCGTGTCGTGAGTTAAAAAAGACAACAAACAAAGCAAGACATTAGTCAAAAAAGCGTGTCGTGTGTTTAAAAAGACAAAGCGGACAACAAACGTTAGTGAAAAAAGACAATGCATGGCATTAGTGAAAAAAGGCAACAAACAAGCGTGTCATTGGTGAAAAAAGACAACAAACAAAGCGTGTCGTTAGTCAAAAAAGACAACAAACAAAGCAAGACATTAGTCAAAAAAGCGTGTCGTGAGTTTAAAAAGTCAAAGCGTGTCGTGAGTGAAAAAAGACAAAAAACAAAGCGTGTTGTTAGTGAAAAAGACAACAAACAAAGCGTGTCGTGAGTGAAAAAAGACAACATACAAAGCGTGTCGTTAGTGAAAAAAGACAACAAACAAAGCAAGACATTAGTCAAAAAAGCGTGTCGTGAGTTTAAAAAGTCAAAGCGTGTCGTGAGTGAAAAAAGACAAAAAACAAAGCGTGTCGTGAGTGAAAAAAGACAACAAACAAAGCATGGCGTTAGTGAAAAAAGTCAACAAAGTATTTGTGTCACCATGAATGAAAAAAGGCAACAAACAAGTGTGTCAGTAAAAAAAGACAACAAACAAAGCGTGTCGTTAGTGAAAAAAGACAACAAACAAAGCAAGACATTAGTCAAAAAAGCGTGTCGTGAGTTCAAAAAGACTGTGTGTCTTGAGTGAAAAAATACAATAAACAAAGCATGTCGTGAGTGAAATAGACAACAAACAAAGCATGTCGTGAGTTTAAAAAGACAACAAACAAAGCATGTTGTGAGTGAAAAAGACCAAAAACAAAGCGGGTCGTGAGTGAAAAAGACAACAAACAAAGCGTGTCCTTAGTAGAAAAGACAACAAACAAATCGTGTCGTGAGTGAAAAAGACAACAAACAAAGCATGTCGTGAGTTTAAAAAGACAACAAACAAAGCATGTTGTGAGTGAAAAAGACCAAAAACAAAGCGGGGCGTGAGTGAAAAAGACAACAAACAAAGCGTGTCGTTAGTGGAAAAGACAACAAACAAAGCGTGTCGTGAGTGAAAAAGACAACAAACAAAGCATGTCGTGAGTGAAAAAGACAACAAACAAAGCATGTCGTGAGTGAAAAAAGACAGTAGAGAAGAAAAGTGTGCGTGATGCCGCTGTTTCTTATCAGTGTTTTTTCACAGCTGACTTTGGGAGGAACTTCTCCTTCTCCTCCTTCTTCTTCTCCTTCTCCTTCTCCTTCTCCTTCAGTGTGCTGAGCAGCAACTTCAGGCAGATGTCAACAATTAGTCGGGCCCCTCCCTCCAAATATTAGGCGGCCCACAAAAATGGCCTCCGACTGTCCCGACCACAGCACAAACTGCTGTTTCTCCCCCGCTGGCTGCTCTGCTTTTTGCAGACTCGGCACTCTCTGGCCGGCACCGTCCTCATTCCTGGCCGCTTCCTGGCCGGCAGAGTCCAGGCCCTCCTCAGAGTGTGGACTTGGTCTCAAGTCCCAGCCGGGGGACAAATCCTGGCACCCCGGGGTCAGTTCAGAACATAATGTCTCCTGATAGCCACCATCTTGGGGTCCTTACACACACACACCATAATAGTACCCTCTTTTTTCACTCACGACACGCTTTGTTTGTTGTCTTTTTTCTTTCACGACGCGCTTTGTTTGTTGTTTTTATTCACTCACGACGCGCTTTGTTGTCTTTTTTCACTCACGACACGCTTTGTTGTCTTTTTTCACTCACGACACGCTTTGTCTTTTTTCACTCACGACACGCTTAGTTTGTTGTCTTTTTTAACTCACGACACGCTTTGTTTGTCGTCTTTTTTCACTCACGACACACTTAGTCTTTTTTTACTCACGACCCACTTTGTTTGTTGTCTTTTTTTGACTCACGACACACTTTGTTTGCTGTCTTTTTTCACTCACGACACGCTTTGTTTGTTGTCTTTTTTCACTCACGACACGCTTTGTTTGTCGTCTTTTTTCACTCGCGACACGCTTTGTTTGTTGTCTTTTTTCACTCACGACACGCTTTGTTTGTCGTCTTTTTTCACTCGCGACACGCTTTGTTGTCTTTTTCACTCACGACACGCTTTGTTTGTCGTCTTTTTTCACTCACGACACACTTTGTCTTTTTTTACTCACGACCCACTTTGTTTGTTGTCTTTTTTTGACTCACGACAATCTGTGTTTGCTGTCTTTTTTCACTCACGACACGCTTTGTTTGTTGTCTTTTTTCACTCACGACACGCTTTGTTTGTCGTCTTTTTTCACTCGTGACACGCTTTGTCTTTTTCACTCACAACACACTTTGTCGTCTTTTTTCACTCAAGAGACGCTTTGTTTGTTGTCTTTTTTCACTCACGACACACTTTGTCGTCTTTTTTCACTCACGACACGCAATTTTTGTTGTCCTTTTTCACTGTCTTGCTTTGTTTGTTGTCTTTTTCACTCACGACACACATTTTTGATGTCTTTTCTCACGACACGCTTTCTTTGTTGTCTTTTTCCACTCACGACACGTAATTTTTTGTCTTTTTTCACTGTCTTGCTTTTTTTGTTGTCTTTTTTCACTAACAGCACGCTTGTTTATTGTCTTTTTTCACTGTCTTAAGTTGTCTTTTTTCACTAATGTCTTGCTTTTTTTGTTGTCTTTTTTACTAACGACACGCTTGTCTTTTTTCACTGTCTTGCTTTTTTGTTGTCTTTTGTCACTGACAACACTCATTGTTTGTTGTCTTTTTTTCACTCACGGCACGCTCTTTATGTTATCTTTTCACTAATGTCTTGATTTGTTTGTTGTCTTTTTTCACTAACGACATGCCTGTTGTCTTTTTTCACTCATGACACGCTTTTTTGTTGTCTTTTTTCACTGTCTTGCTTTGTTTGTTGTCTAATTTCACTAATGACACGCTTTGTCTTTTTTCACTAACAACACGCTTGTTCGTTCCCTTTGTTTTTTATTGACATGCTTGTTTGTTCACTTCTTTTCACTAACAACACACTTATTTGTTGCCTTTTTTCACTAACAACACAACACAATTACTTGTTTGTTGCCTTATTTCACTAAAGACACGCTTTGTTTGTCGTCTTTTTTCACTAACGACACGCTTGTTTGTTGCCTTTTTTCACTAACGACACATTTTTGCTGCCTTTTTTCACTAACACCACACTTTTTTGTTGCCTTTTTTCACCAATGCTACACTTGTTTGTTGGTTTTTGCTAGCGTCGTTTATTGAACAGGCGTCAACTTGCAGTCCACCCTTATCTCTCATATTTGTAAACGAAACGCCAGATAATGTCTCCTAATAGGAACCATTTTGGGGTCCTTATACACCTACCATAATAGTACTTGTATGTTGAAGCACAGTACGTCTGACTATCTGCTCCGACAGTCCATCAAGCGGTGCGGCCTCGTAGCTTGCCAAAGTCGTACTAAAACACTTCAGACATATTTTTCAGCGCCGTGTGTAATCTTCTATATTCTCAATGACACATCACAGTGTTGGTGTCAATTGCATACAGGTTTTTGCTCGATCATCCTCCTTATGTTCAGGCTCAAAAATATATTTTCTCTAAATTTTGTCTTTTTTTGACTGTCAAGAAGTCTGCATGATTGGTAGCGTTGTTGTTATCGAATTACGTAAGTAACGATTAATAAGCCACCATATGCCTAAAATGAGCAAAACAAGTAAATATTACACGTTATTATGAATCTTACTACATTACATATATAATTAAAATCATGTATGTATTACATGTTATTATGAATGTTACTAGATACTACATATATACTTAAAATCATGTATATATTACATGTTATTATGAATGTTACTACATTACATATATATATACTTACATTATTATGAATGTTACTAGATTCTAATACACGTTCTTTAAATTTTAACAGAGAAAAAAATGCATATTTTAAACTTTTACATTATCTGATCATGCCAGTTATATTATTATTATATACTGTATTGCAAAACTATTTTTGTGAAATTTAAAATAAGTAAGCTGCAAAAAAAAAAAAAAAACGAATAAAAAAATGTATTTCGATTAATCATGATTAATCACAGGTTATTACCCTGCTTAATGTCAATTAAACTGTATTGCAAAACTATTGTTGTGAGATTAAAAATAATAAATAAAAAATGGTAAAATATCTGCTCGTCACCTTTTATTTATGATTTTAAAGCCATTTGCACATAAAAAAAAAAACGAATAATCAAATGCATTTCGAATAATCATGATTAATCAAAAGTCAGCTAACGATGGGGCTAATACAGGGTTGTCAAAGTCATGTTCATTGAGGGCCACTTCGACACCACTTTTTTATTTCTTATTAATTGACATGCAGGGTAATAACCTGTGATTAATCATGATTTATCATGATTAATCACAGGTTATTACCCTGCTTAATGTCAATTAAACTGTATTGCAAAACTATTGTTGTGAGATTAAAAATAATCAATAAAAAATAGTTAAATATCTGCTCGTCACCTTTTATTTAAGATTTTTAAAGCAAGTTGCACATAAAAAAAAATTGAATAATCAAATGCATATTGATTAATCATGAATAATCACATGTTATTACCCTGCATAATGACAAACTGTATTGCAAAAATATTGTTGTGAAATAAAAAAATAAATACTTAAATGTCTGCTCGTCACCTTTTATTTAGGATTTTAAAGCCAGTTGCAAATACAAACAAAAATTCAATAATCAAATGTATTTCGATTAATCATGATTAATCAAAAGTCAGCTAACAATGGGGCTAATACAGGGTTGTCAGTCATTTTTATTGAGGGCCACATCGACACCACTTTTTCTCATTATGCAGGGTAATAACCTGTGATTAATCATGACTTATCGTGATTAATCATGATTATTGTGATTAATCATGATTTATCATGATTAATCACAGGTTATTACCCTGCATTATGTCAAACTGTATTGCAAAACTATTGATATGAGATTAAAAAATAAATAAAAAAATAGTTAAATATCTGCTTGTCACCTTTTATTTAGGATTTCAAAGCAAGTTGCACATAAAAAAAATCGAATAATCAAATGCATTTCGATTAATCATGATTAATCAAAAGTCAGCTAACAATGGCGCTAATACAGGGTTGTCGCTAATACAGGGTTGTCAGTCATTTTCATTGAAGGCCACATCGACACCACTTTTTTATTATTATTACTAATCTACATAATGCAGGGTAGTAACCTGTGATTAATCATGATTTATCATGATTAATCATGATTTATCGCGATTAATCACAGGTTATTACCCTGCAATATGTCAAACTGTATTGCAAAACTATTGATGTGAGATTAAAAAATTAATGAAAAATAGTTAAATATCTGCTTGTCACCTTTTGTTTGGGATTTCAAAGCAAGTTAATCATAAAAAAAAATCCTATAATCAAATGCATTTCGATTAATCATGATTAATCAAAAGTCAGCTAACGATGGGGCTAATACAGGGTTGTCAAAGTATTTTTCATTGAGGGCCTACATCGACACTACTTATTTTTTTATTATTAATTGACATTATGCAGGGTAATAACCTGTGGTTAATCATGATTTTTCATGATTAATCACAGGTTATTACCCCGCATTAGTAATTTTTAAAAAATGTTTAAATAGTGTCGATGTGGCCTTCAAAGAAAATGACTTTGACAACCCTGTATTAGCGCTATTGTTGGCTGACTTTTGCTATTCTTTTTTTTACGATTTAGAATGCATTAAAAAAAACATGACTTACATAAGAAGGGTTGTGGATGGCAAAAAAAAAAGATGCACTTCCCCTTTAAGACTGGTATTTTTACAAATGTACTTATTTTTCTGCATATCATAACTTATGGGGGGGGGGGGGGTATGTTAAAGTTTTTACTGTAAGACAGGCATGTCCAAAGTGGGGCCCCCGGAGGCCTTTTCTTTTCTTTTTTTAAGTTATTGCTGTTTTGCCTATAATGAACATGAAGGTATGTTTTGATCTGGACTAGATACATGACAGACTTTGCACCCCCCTGATGGAAGTCCTGCAGTCATGAGGACATGTCCCCTCCCCCCCATATCGACTCACCTCAGGGTCGATGTGCCGGTCGGCCCCGGTCTGCGTGTTGGCCCCCAGCAGTATCGCCAACATCAGCAGCAGCCCAGACAGCAGTGACATGGTTTCTCCCTCCAATGCTCGATTAAGAACTGTTCCGAAGTGGCTGATATGTCTTGAATTTTTTTTTTTTTAAACGTTTGTCAAAACATTTTGGGAGAAAAAAAAAGGGGGAAAAAAGTCGTCAAGAATCTGCTGCAACTATTTGAACGACGTCGACGTTGTTATCGACGCATTCTTCTGTGTAGGAACTTGGGACGCGATAAATGTGCGGAAGATAGAAAGAGTTCCCAAGTCTTGTCCGCGTCTGTCTTCTAGTCCTGTTCCACCTCCGTTTTTGAAGCCCCACTCCCGGTGGGCGGGTGATACAGATGTCGAGTGGAGGATACCAAGGCTGGCGTGCGTATCGGATCGACGCATGCACTATGAGGTCGATATTTTTCAGTTCTCTTGTGTGGAAAAAATAAAAAACATTTGTGGGATTACGGTTTTTTAGTTAATGTTTTTTGTTTTGTTCTTTTTTATGGTGTTTACAAGGAGTTTTAATTTTATTTTTATTTTAACAGAAAAAAACAATCAAATGAAAAATTATATATATATATATATATATATACACATGTATATGTGTATGTATATATATATGTATATATATACATATGTGTGTAGATGTATATATATGTATATATATAAATATATGTGTATATATATGTAAATATATGTGTATATTTACATATATATATGTGTGTGTGTATATGTGTGTGTGTATATATATATATATATATAGTGTGTGTGTATATTGTGTGTGTATGTACGTGTATATATATGTAAATGTGTGTGTATATATACGTGTGTGTATATATATGTGTATATATGTATGTGTGTATATATATATATGTGTATATATATGTATGTATACATGTATATATATAATATGTGTGTATATATATGTGTAAATGTGTATAAATGTATGTGTATATATATATATATATATTTATATATATGTGTGTGTATTTGTGTATATATATACACACATATTATACATATATATATTTATATATATCTACATATATATTGCGATTCTTATTCATTACGAAATAAAAAATCTATAAAAATTTTTGACAGTATTTTTACAATTAATTTTATGTGTATAATTATGTGTATATAAGAAGTGCACAAAATAATCGATTCACATTCGAATCGCGATTATTATTCCTCCCGATTTTTTTTTAATTAACATTTTAAAAATATATTTTTAGAATACATTTTATTTTTATAAGGATGTGTATATTAGAGGTCCATAAAATAATGGATTCACATCCGAATTGCTCTCGTTATTCATCTCGAAAAATTGTAAAAAATCGATAACATTTAAAAAATATCTTTAAGATTACATTTTTTTTAATTAATATAAGAAGTATATATTAGGGGTGCACATACTAATCGGTTCACATCCGAATGGCGATTCTTATTCATCCGAATTCTTAAACATTGATAAAAACAATTGAAAATAACAATTTTTTAATATTTTTTTTATTTTTGCTGGTGGTATCGACATTTCAGTATCGATCCGCACATCACGAGTTTGCAACGCTATGTTAAACAAAAGGCTTAATATCACAAATTCCATATTTTTAATTATCACTATCATTTGTTTGCTGTATTTTTCATATGATTACATATGATACAAACTAGTCATAAAACTGGCTTAAATTATGTTTTTAAACTATAAAACTCGCAGTATTGCCCAACTCTATGCATGAACCCATAAACAACACGCTGTTGATTAAAAGGGGAAATTTTGCCATCTTGCGGACAAACTGTGTCACTGCTGCTGCTACTGCAAAAAAGGAAAAAAAACACTTTTCCTCACATCTCGTGTTTTATTTATATATATATATATATATATATATATATATATATATATATATATATATATATATATATATATATATATATATATATTTATTTATTAAGGGTGCACAAAATAATTGATTCACATCCGAATCGCGATTCTTATTCATCCCCAACAAAAAAATCTAACATTTTTGACAATATTTTTACAATTAAATTTTTTATATATATAATTATGTGTATATTAGGGATGCACAAAATAACCGATTCACATCCAAATTGCGATTCTTATTCCTCCGAAATTTGTTTTTTTGAATCGATAACATTTTTCTTTTTTTTTTAATACAATTTAGCATTACTACATTTGTTAGAGGTCCACAAAATAATCAATTCACATCCAAATTGCGATTGTTATTCATCCCGGAAAAACTTTTAAAAAATCGACAACATTTTTTAAACATATTTTTACGATTTGAAACTTTTTTATAAGGATTTTTATATATTAAGGGTGCACATAATAATTTATTCACATCCGAATGGCAATTTTTAATGATCCCGAATTTTTTTTTTTTAAATCGATAAAAAAAATTTAAAATATTTTTACAATTAAATAATTTTTTATAAGGATATATAAATTAGTGGTGCACAAAATAATCGTTTCACATCCGAAAGGTGATTCTTATTCGTCCCAAAAAATGTTTAAAAAATGTAAGCGATTTGATCCACACACCAAAAAGCTAAATATCATTATATATATATGTATATATATATGTATATATATATATATATATGTGTGTATATATATATATATATATGTGTATGTATATATATATATATATATGTGTGTATATATATATATATATATGTGTGTATATATATATATGTGTATGTATATATATATATATATGTGTGTATATATATATATATATATGTGTGTATATATATATATGTGTATGTATATATATATATATATGTGTATGTATATATATATATATATATATGTATATATATATATATATATATATATATGTGTATGTATATATATATATGTGTATGTATATATATATATATATATATATATATATATGTATATATATATATATGTGTATGTATATATATATATATATATATATGTATATATATATATGTATATATATATATATGTATATATATGTGTATATATATGTATATATATATATATATATATGTATATATATATATATACGTATATATATATGTATATATATATATATATATATATATATATATATCCAAATCACAGTTCTTGTTCATCCCGAAAAAAGAAAAAAATATAAACATTTTAATAATACTTGTACAATTTTTTTTTTAATATATATAATTATGCATACATTAGGGGTCTACAAAATAATCGATTCACATCCAAATTGCGATTGTTATTCATCCCGAAAAAATTTTAAAAATCGATAACATTTTTAAGAATATTTTGACGATTTATTTTTTATTCTTATATATATATATATATATATATATATGTATACATATATATATATATATATATATATATATACTAGGGGTGCACATAATAATCAATTCACATCCGAATGGCGATTCTTATTCTTCCTGGAAAAAAAAAGTCAATGACATTTTTTGAAAATATTTTTAGCATTCATTTTTTTTTTTGGGATAGGGATACATAAATTAGTGGTGCACAAAATAAGTGATTCATATCCGAATCGGGATTTTTCTTCGTCACGAAAAATGTTTAAAAATCGATTTAAAAAAATAAAATATTTCCATCCATCCATTTTCTACCGCTTATTCCCTTTGAGGTTGCAGGGGGCGCTGGTGCCTATATTTTACGATAACAATTTATTCAATATAAGGATGTAAATATTAGGGGTGCAATGAGCGCAATATGAAATAATCCAACAAATACTTCATAATAATATGCTATAATACAAAACTGACACAACGTATATATGTCATTTATTTGCTGTATTTTTATATGAAATAAATAAAATGCAAATTGGTTATAAAACTGACTTTAATTGTGTTTTTAAACTATAAAACTTGCACTATGCGTGGACCCATAAACAACTCGCTGTTGATTTAAAAGGGAAATGCCACCATCTAGCGGACAAACTGTGCAACTGTTGCTACAATATAAAAAAAACACCTTTTTCCACACAGCTCGTGTTTGAATATTTGGAAAATGTCAAAAAGCTGGATTTTTTCTAAGTGTCAAGGAGGGTGTCGCTTCCAGAAGGCCCACCTGCCTTGGATCGACACCCGGTTAAGAAAAATGAAAAAAGTCCCTCTATTTAATGGAAGTCAGCAACAAAAAGCTGGATTTTTTCTAAGTGTGAAGGAGAGGGTCGCTTCCAGAAGGCCCACCTGCACTTACAGACAAGAAAGTTACACGGGATTAGTTTAAATTTTTTATAAGAGCACATATATATATATATATATATATATATATATATATATATATATATGTACTCTTATATAATCGATTCACATCCAAATCGCGATTCTTATTCATCTCGAAAAAAACAAAATCTGTAACATTTTGACAATATTTTTACAATTACATTTTTTTTAAATATAATCATGTATATATTAGGGGTGCACAAAATAATCAATTCACATCTTAATCGCGATCCTTATATCTCTCAAATTAGTTTTTTTGAATCGATAACATTGAAAAAAAAAAATCAATTCACATCCGGATTGCGATTGTTATTCATTTTGGAAAAAATAAAAAAATCGATAACATTTTTTAAACATATTTTTACGATGTAAAACTTTTTTTTTATAAGGATATATATATATATATATTTTTTTTTTTTAGGGTGCACATAATAATCGATTCAAATCCAAATGGCGATTCTTATTCTTCCTGGAAAAAAAAAAAAAAAAATCTGACATTTTTTGAAAATATACTTACAACTAAATATTTTTTTATAAGGATATATTAATTAGTGGTGCACAAAATAATCAATTCATATCTGAATCACGACTCTTATTCGTCCCGAAAAAAATAAAAAAACGATAACATTTAAAAAATATATTTTTACGATTTAAAACATTTTTTTTTTGTATATATATTAGGGATGCAATGAGGAAAATCTGAAATAATCTAACAAATAATTCATAATTATATGCTATAATACAAATCTGACATATATATGTATGTCATTTGTTTGCTGTATTTTTGTAGTAATTAAATAAAATGCAAACTAGTCATAGAACTGACTTTAATTGTGTTTTTAAACTATAAAACTCGCAGTATTGCCCAACTTTATGCATGGACCCATAAACAACTCGCTCTTTGATTAAAAAGTGAAATGCAATCATCTAGCGGACAAACTGTGCAACTGTAGCTGCAAAAAAAATATGCCGCCATCTAGCGGACAAACTGTGCCACTGCTGCTGCAAAAAATGAAAAAAAATCCACCTTTTTTCCCCACAGCTGGTGTTTTAATATTTGTGGAATGGAAATACACGCACGACAGACAAGAAGGTTACACGGGGTTAGTTAGCGTGTGTCACGGCTCACTTTTGCACCACAACATTGCTCACAAAGGCCACACCAACACCGTGGCTGCGCTTCCGGGTTCCACGGGAAACCACAACCACGTGACCAAATATTCATAACAACGATGTTTGAAAAAAACAACAACAACAACAACAAAACATGTCGGCCATACAACAGTGACACTAACGCACATATTTACTTCAACATTTTTGATTTGCGTCGGTTTTTCGGAATCACAACTTGTCACACAACATGTTACTAGGAGTTAGGGGCCAGCGGCGTCCCGTCGAGTTAGGGGCCGGAACCGCTGCCGGGCTCGGACTGCACGCCGGGCTCGGCGGGCTCCTTCCCCGCCTGACTGGCGGGAGCGGCGTCCTCGTTGGACCCGGGGCTGTTGTTGAGGAAGGCCTGGTACTGGTTCCAGAACCCCGCCGAGCTGGTGGTGGCCGGGATCGCCAAGGAAGACGAGGACTGAGGCGGCTCGGCGCAGGAGCGGCTGGCGCGGGCGGAGGGACGGGCGGGCTTGGTCACAACACCGTGGTGCTTCATGTGGCCCTGGGTCACACATATTAGGGGTGCACTAAATAATCCATTCACATCCGAATAGCGATTCTTAAATAAAAGAAAAAAAATTCTAAAAATTTTTAAAATATTTTAAAAATGTTCTTCATTCCTCTTCTTTTTTTTTATCAATACTATTTTAGGAAAATATTGTTACAATTCAAAACCTTTTTCCTCTATAAGGGTGCACAACAAAATAATTGATTCACATCCGAATCGCGATTATTAAACATTTTTTAAAATTGCTAAAAAAATTTTTTAAATATTTTTCAAATTTTATTCATCCACCAATTTTTTTTTAAAATCGATTCAATTTTATGAAAATATTTTTACAATTTAAAACCTTTTTTTTATAAGGATGTATTTAGTAGGGGTGTACAAAATAATCAATTCACATCCGAATCGCGATTCTTAATTTTTTTTTTAAATTGCTAAAATAATTCGAAAATATTTTTACAATTTTATTTATCCACCAATTTTTTTTAAAAATCGATTCAATTTTATGAAAATATTTTTACAATTTAAAAGCTTTTTCTTTTGTAAGGATGTACAACAAAATAATTGATTCACATCCGAATCGCGATTATTCATTTTTTTTTTAAATCGCTAAAATAATTCGAAAATATTTTTACAATTTTATTTATCCACCAATTTTTTTTTTAATATTAGGGGTGCACAAATTAATCGATTCACATCCGAATCGCGATTATTTTTATTAATTTTTCAAATCAACAAAAAATTTTAAAAATATTTTTACAATTTTATTCATCCACCAATTTTTTTTAAAAAATCGATAAAAAAATCCCAAAAATATTTGTACAATTCAAAACCTTTTTTATAAGGATGTATACATTAGGGGTGCACAAAATAATCAATTTACATCCAAATCGCGATTATTATATATTTTTTGAAATTACTAAAAAATTTTAAAATATTTTTACAATTTTATTCATTCCCCAATTTTTTTTTAAATTGATACTATTTTTGGGGAAATAATTTCACAATTTAAAACCTTTTTTTTATATAAGGATGTATATATTAGGGGTGCACAAAATATTTTTCAAATCGCTAAAAAAAAATTTGAAAACATTTTTACAATTATTTTCATCCACCAATTTTTTTTTTTTAAATCGCTACATTTGTTTAGAAAGTATTTTTACAATTTAAAACCTTATTATGCTTTGACTTAAAACACTTGCATTTCATTACCAAACATTTTATTTTACTCGTACAGAACACAGCGTGGTGGTAAAAGAAGTGTAAAAGTAAAAAGTGGAATTAAAAACAATTAAAACGGAGAAACTTAATTGTAATATTTTTTGTTTTGCTATTGTTATTTAAAAAATGTTATAGCTATTGTTGTGGTATAATTGTTACTAATTTATATCCAGATTGTTTTATTTATTTAAAATTAGTTTTGGTGTTACAATAAATACTTGTTTTCAAATTAACTAATAATCGTGTAATTAATGGTAATTACAATAATAATCAATATAATGGTGATTATTATTATTATTATTGCCATAGTCATCCAGTCGTCTGACAAGCTAACAAGTGAACATCGGGCTTCTGTTCCTTACCTTCAGCCCGCTGCGACTGGCATATGCTTTTCCACATTCCGCACAGCAGTAGGTCTTCTTCTCAGGTCGGGCGATAGGGGACGGGAGAGCCGGGGCCAGGATGGAGACGTCAGGTACGTCACTCAGTTTGGATCCACCAATCATCTTCACGCCTTCTAGTTGTACGTCCCTTTCAAACGAGTCCAAGTTAAAGTTCTGACCAAAAGTGGAAGCCTTGTGTGCGTCTCGGCCTTGGACGTTGTCCACGGTTTCTGAAGTGGTGGGGAATTCCTCCGGGACTTTTGCCTGGTCTTGCTTTGGTGTGGTTGGGGGGCAAAACTTCTCGTCGTCTTTCTCCATGGGTTCGGGTGACTGGGCCCTGGAAGGGACGAAGCTTGGTTCCAGTTGGGCGTCTACAGCGGTAGTGAGATCCTGATTCTGGGTCGAGGAAGAAATGGTGCCGTAGGAAAAGGGGCCACAATTGGTGGATGTGCTTTGCGGATCCGGATTAGTCGATCTGGGGACGAGGGGTGCATCGGGAAATGGGGAGGCTTCCTCGCCATCCCCAGCTTGCTCAACTCGATCGTCTTTATCAACCGGGACCAAATCATCTGGCACAGGAGCACTGGCACAAAGGACGGGGGCGTTGTCAGTAGCTGGCGGTGAAGTTTGGGGAGTGGTGCTCATGAAGGGGTCAGGGGTGAGATCAGAAGGGGGTATGGGGTCTGGACTGGAAGATCCGTATTTGCTATGAGTTGCATTACATTCAACGGGTTCAGCGTCAGAGATGGGGCATGAGCCGACATCTACGGTTTCAAATTGGGAACTCGGGGATAGACTCCTAGATTTGCCTGGTTGAGGGGCTATGCTGGAAGCGGCGTTCTCAGGTTGTGACAAAGGTTTGGCATCAGGTGCGGACGGGATCTCAAAGCCGGAATCTTCGGGCCCTTCTGGGGGCAGTTGTCCGCCAAGGTGCATCCGAATGTGATGCTGAAGTACCAGAGCATTGGTGAATTTTCGTTGACACAGAGGGCAGGAGTTCTGGACGCGAGCGTTGGGCGGCCGAGTGTGATGGGTCGCCAGATGCGAGCGAAGGCTGCCTTTGGTTGAGAAGGACCTTCCACACAACTTGCACGGGAACGGGCGTTCCCCAAGGTGCGTGGCTTGGTGCAAGCGCAGTGCTCTGGGGCAGCTCAGGACCCGGAAACACACACCACATTGATTGGTTGCCAAGTTACTGCCTGGAGCAATGTTCAAGGTCGGCAACAACCCTCCTGCAATGGCACTCGCATTACTGACACCCATACCCAGGGCAGCAACCATCTGACGGGTAAACTTTGAAACGGATGTGGAAACCAGATTAGAGGACGGGGGAGCTGCCATGACATATGTGGTAGAAGTGCCGGTGTTTAAGAAGTTACTGTTAGCTGAACTCGCAGGAGAGGTCATTGTCGAAGAATTCCATAAAGAAGTAGACTGAGTGGGCGCCTTTTCTAGTTTTTCCACCAGCCTCTGCAGCTTGGATGTCTCAGAAGTAGGTGTGGGTATAGCTACGGAGGACGGCACGGAGCTTTGAGCGGTAGCAGCTTGGCCTGGCCCTTTATGGAAGGGGGAGAAAGGGAACGTGATGTGTGAAAGGCTGGTAGAAGCTTGGGATCCTGAATTGGTTGGGAGCGGAGTGCGTAGCATTCCCAAGGCCGGATGGAGTGTTGAGTGTGGGGCACTGGAAACGGATGTCGTGGAACCGGAAGGGAAGAGGAGCTTGGGTAGGTGTGCCAGCTGGGAATACGCTGCAGGAGATAGTATGGCAGCTTGAGGAGGGGTGTTTTCATCAGAGTGGTGCTGTTTTGCGCCCTTCAACAACCCTGAGATGGTAGAAGATGAAGATAAAGTAGGAATGGAAAGTAGGGAGTTGGCCAGTGAAGAGGCGGGCGCTGAAGTGGAGGGGGATGAGTAAGACGAGCCAGAGGCGATGGAGACCGCAGCTGCAACAGCTGCCGCCCTATTAAGTTGCAGCAAGGAATGTGAAATCAAGGCCAGATCCACACTTGGAGGCAGAGGTAGTGTACAAGGAGTGGATCCCCCGGACGCCCCCACTGGGAACCCACTATTTCCCCCACCGACGTCTGAATCATTTCCATAAACTTCATCCTCAGGCCGGATTTTTGCCTTCTTTTCGGTCACGTTCATAGCAGCATTAGCGCTACCAGGCTGGCTCATATCCGCGGACCCGGTGGCCCGTAACGCCACGCCAAACAAAGATGGCGGGAGAAGCGAGAGCGACAGCTCGGGGTTTTGCTCCCGGTGGCGTAAGAAGTGCACCTTCAGGTTGCCCCTGGTGGTGAAGCGACTGAGGCACACCGGGCACTGATAGGGCCGTTCGCCGGTATGGGAACGCAGATGTATCTGCAGGGCCGAGTCGCCACTGAAGATCTTCCCACAAAAGCAGCAAGCATGCTGGAGACGGCTACTGCTGCCGGAGGCAGAGGTAGAAGAAGAGTTGACCTCTCCGGTGAGCGACTGCAAAGCGTATTGGGCGTTTGGGGATGCTGACGAAAGGGATGCGTTTAGGTAGGATTTGCCACAGTGTTCACTCAAACTATTTGAAGATTTCTCCTGAAAATAGTGGTTGGGTAGCGCTAAAGATAAAGCTAGAGGGTAGGCAGAAGATGCAATGGAGGTAGGCGTGTCCGAAGACTGATTGCTAGCTCTCAGGTAATTAGTAGCCCCTGCAGTGCCTCCTGTCCCCTCCAGCTGGGGCTTGCACGGTTGCAGGATTTGAGACAAGGCGTTGCTGGACTTTGAAGGTTTGTTGGCAACTTGAGAGGGGAGCAGGGTTGAAAAGCACGCCAAGAGAGGAGCTACGGAGGTGGACGGCTCGGTGGTATGTGGTTGGGGAGTCGGGCTGCTGGACCTTTTGTCCTCCAGACACAGCTGGGGTAGCGGTGGCAGAAGCTGCTGAGGGGGTGTATCTATTGAGTATGACGCCCCACCCAGACGGAGTACCTGTCTACAGATCTCCTCTGTGATTTGCATCTGGTTGATCTGCCTCTGCTGAAGCACCCGCAGCTCTTCTAGAATCAGAGCCAGACTCAGCTGGGCCCTGGTAGGAGCAACCGAGGCGGAAGACACTCCAGGGCTCGGGGTGGGGGTGACAGGACTCGGAGGACCCTCCGGCACCCGGCTGGGGCTGCCGGGGTGTGGAGGACATATGGAGGCGGAGGACGAGGAGGATGAGGAGGTGGTGGTGGCTGACAGACCCAGTTTAGGAGAAGCCATGTGGGAGCTACGGTGCAGAACACTAGGATTTCGATCAAATAGTCTAAGGGCAGGTGAGCGTTGAGTTCGACGGGAGGGGAATAAGAACGGGTAGTCGAGAGTGAGGGAGGATTTAATCCGACGGGAGAGGGAAGGTGCACATAGAGAGTCCGCCTGGAAGACCTTAGGAGGGGGATGGATCTTGCGGACTGACTTGCTTTGAGGACCGGTAGTTGGACAGCACAAAGGAGGAGAATCTGGGTTGAATGGATACACCTTCACTGCAAAACCAAGGTCACCTGCAAGTCAAAAAAACATTTAATAATCAATAGATATTCAATCGGATACACCTTTCAATTACAAACCCCGTTTCCATATGAGTTGGGAAATTGTGTTTGATGTAAAGATAAACACAATACAATCCTTTTCAACCCATATTCAGTTGAATATGCTACAAAGACAACATATTTGATGTTCAAATTCATAAATAATAATAAACTTAGAATTTCATGGCTGCAACACGTGCCAAAGTAGTTGGGAAAGGGCATGTTCACCACTGTGTTACATCACCTTTTCTTTTAACAACACTCAATAAACGTTTGGGAACTGAGGAAACTAATTGTTGAAGGTTTGAAAGTGGAATTCTTTCCCATTCTTGCTTAATGTCCAGCTTAAGTTGTTCAAAAGTCCGGGGTCTTGTTGTCGTATTTTACGCTTCATAATGCGCCACACATTTTCAATGGGAGACATGTCTGCACAGCAGGCGGGCAAAGAAAGTAACCGCACTCTTTTACTACGAAGCCACGTTGTTGTAACATGTTTTGTAACATTGTTTTGCTGAAATAAGCAGGGGCGTCCATGATACCGTTGCTTGGATGACAACATATGTTGCTCCAAAACCTGTATGGACCATTCAGCCTTAATGGTGCCTTCACAGATGTGTAAGTTACCCATGCCTTGGGCACTAATACACCCCCATACCATCACAGATGCTGGCTTTTCAACTTTGCGTCGATAACAGTCTGGATGGTTCGCTTCCCCTTTGGTCCGGATGACACCATGTCGAATATTTCCAAAAACAATTTGAAATGTGGACTCGTCATACCACTTTTCCACTTTGCATCAGTCCATCTTAGATGATCTCGGGCCCAGAGAAGCCGGCGGCGTTTCTGGATGTTGTTGATAAATGGCTTTCGCTTTGCGTAGTTGAGCTTTGACTTGCACTTACAGATGTAGCGATGAACTGTATTTAGCGACAGTGGTTTTCTGAAGTCTTCCTGAGCTGGCTTTTGAACTTTGTGCCTATAACAATCCGGATGGTTATTGTCCTCTTTGTTCGGACGACACCACGTCCACAGTTTCCTAATATAATTCGAAATGTGGACTCGTCAGACCACAGAACACTTTTCCACTTTGCATCAGTCCATCTTAGATAAGCTCAGGCCCAGCCAAGCCGGCGGCGTTCCTGGGTGTTGTTGATAAATGGCTTTCGCTTTGCGTAATAGAGTTTTAACTTGCACTTACAGATATAGCGACCAACTGTAGTTACTGACAGTGGTTTTATGAAGTGTTCCTGAGCCCATGTGGTGATATCCTTTATACACCGATGTCGGGTTTTTGATGCAGTACCGCCTGAGGGATTAAAGGTCCGTAATATCATCGCTTACGTGCAGTAATTTCTCTAGATTCTCTGAACCTTTTGATGATTTTACGGACCGTAGATGGTAAAATCCCTAAATTCCTTGCAATAGCTCGTTGAGACAACACACTCCATGCTAACATCGCCTCAAGGTTGTGGGGTCACTTGAACCACTTTGGTTGCACTCCCGACAGAGTCGAGGACAGGCAGAGAACAAGAAGTGGCGTGCAACGAGGACAAACAACAGCCCGGCAGACAAATGACTCACAGACCACCAGGAAGTACACTTAGCCCAAAAAAGATCCGGTGACAGATGTGAAAACAGAGCATGTTTGTATACAAGAGTTGGAATGAGAGGACACAAGGCATATCCCTGCAAAAAAACATAGATAATAATAGCCGTTTGTCTGGCAAGACTCCCTAGAACCGGAGAGTCTTGACCCATTCTGCACTTTTTGTGGGCATGTTTCAGTGGTTTTAACAGCAGGAAGACACTTTGACCAGAGCAGACAAGACACACCTTCTCATTCCAGGCGTTTTCTTTTTTTTTTCATGACTATTTACATTTTAGATTGTCACATTATAAACTATGAATGAACACATGTGGAGTTATGTACCTAACAAAAAA
>NC_084638.1:11146246-11161246 GCF_033978795.1 Nerophis ophidion
GTGCTGAATCTGACCAGCAGGGGGCGACAACGCTGCACCGTAGGTTTAATTGTTCACTTTGTGCAATGTTTGTTGTCAATGAGTTTATTGTGTGAATTTATTAACAAGAAAGGCCTACTGAAATGAGAGTTTCTTATTTAAACGAGGATAGCAGGTCCATTCTGTGTGTCATACTTGATCATTTTGCGATATTGCCATATTTTTGCTGATAGGATTTAGTAGAGAACATCGACGATAAAGTTCGCAACTTTTGGTCGCTAATAAAAAACGCCTTGCCTTTACTGGAAGTAGCAGACGATGTGCGCGTGATGTCACGGGTTGTGGGGCTCCTCACATATGAACATTGTTTACAATACCACTATGGACTGGACTCTCACACTATTATGTTAGATCCACTATGGACTGGCCTCTCACTATTATGTTAGATTCACTATGGACTGGACTCTCACACTATTGTGTTAGATCCACTATGGACTGGACTCTCACACTATTATGTTAGATCCACTATGGACTGGACTCTCACACTACTATGTTAGATCCACTATGGACTGGACTCTCACTATTATGTTAGATCCACTATGGACTGGACTCTCACTATTATGTTAGATCCACTGTGGACTGGACTCTCACTATTATGTTAGATCCACTATGGACTGGACTCTCAGACTCTTATGTTAGATCCACTATGGACTGGACTCTCACACTATTATGTTAGATCCACTATGGACTGGACTCTCACACTATTATGTTAGATCCACTATGGACTGGACTCTCACACTATTATGTTAGATCCACTATGGACTGGACTCTCAGACTCTTATGTTAGATCCACTATGGACTGGACTCTCACACTGTTATGTTAGATCCACTATGGACTGGACTCTCACTATTATGTTAGATCCACTATGGACTGGACTCTCTCACTATTATGTTAGATCCACTATGGACTGGACTTTCACACTATTATGTTAGATCCACTATGGACTGGACTCTCACACTATTATGTTAGATCCACTATGGACTGGACTCTCACACCGTTATGTTAGATCCACTATGGACTGGACTCTCACTATTATGTTTGATCCACTATGGACTGGACTCTCACACTATTATGTTAGATCCACTATGGACTGGACTCTCATACTATTATGTTAGATCCACTATGGACTGGACTCTCACACTATTATGTTAGATCCACTATGGACTGGACTCTCACACTATTATGTTAGATCCACTATGGACTGGACTCTCACTATTATGTTAGATCCACTGTGGACTGGACTCTCACACTATTATGTTAGATCCACTATGGACTGGACTCTCACACTATTATGTTAGATCCACTATGGACTGGACTCTCACTATTATGTTAAATTCACTATGGACTGGACTCTCACACTATTATGTTAGATCCACTATGGACTGGACTCTCACACTATTATGTTAGATCCACTATGGACTGGACTCTCACACTATTATGTTAGATCCACTATGGACTGGACTCTCAGACTCTTATGTTAGATCCACTATGGACTGGACTCTCACACTATTATGTTAGATCCACTATGTACTGGACTCTCAGACTCTTATGTTAGATCCACTATGGACTGGACTCTCACACTATTATGTTAGATCCACTATGGACTGGCCTCTCACTATTATGTTAGATTCACTATGGACTGGACTCTCACACTATTGTGTTAGATCCACTATGGACTGGACTCTCACACTATTATGTTAGATCCACTATGGACTGGACTCTCACACTACTATGTTAGATCCACTATGGACTGGACTCTCACTATTATGTTAGATCCACTATGGACTGGACTCTCACTATTATGTTAGATCCACTGTGGACTGGACTCTCACTATTATGTTAGATCCACTATGGACTGGACTCTCAGACTCTTATGTTAGATCCACTATGGACTGGACTCTCACACTATTATGTTAGATCCACTATGGACTGGACTCTCACACTATTATGTTAGATCCACTATGGACTGGACTCTCACACTATTATGTTAGATCCACTATGGACTGGACTCTCAGACTCTTATGTTAGATCCACTATGGACTGGACTCTCACACTGTTATGTTAGATCCACTATGGACTGGACTCTCACTATTATGTTAGATCCACTATGGACTGGACTCTCTCACTATTATGTTAGATCCACTATGGACTGGACTTTCACACTATTATGTTAGATCCACTATGGACTGGACTCTCACACTATTATGTTAGATCCACTATGGACTGGACTCTCACACCGTTATGTTAGATCCACTATGGACTGGACTCTCACTATTATGTTTGATCCACTATGGACTGGACTCTCACACTATTATGTTAGATCCACTATGGACTGGACTCTCATACTATTATGTTAGATCCACTATGGACTGGACTCTCACACTATTATGTTAGATCCACTATGGACTGGACTCTCACACTATTATGTTAGATCCACTATGGACTGGACTCTCACTATTATGTTAGATCCACTGTGGACTGGACTCTCACACTATTATGTTAGATCCACTATGGACTGGACTCTCACACTATTATGTTAGATCCACTATGGACTGGACTCTCACTATTATGTTAAATTCACTATGGACTGGACTCTCACACTATTATGTTAGATCCACTATGGACTGGACTCTCACACTATTATGTTAGATCCACTATGGACTGGACTCTCACACTATTATGTTAGATCCACTATGGACTGGACTCTCAGACTCTTATGTTAGATCCACTATGGACTGGACTCTCACACTATTATGTTAGATCCACTATGTACTGGACTCTCAGACTCTTATGTTAGATCCACTATGGACTGGACTCTCACACTATTATGTTAGATCCACTATGGACTGGACTCTCACACTATTATGTTAGATCCACTATGGACTGGACTCTCACACTATTATGTTAGATCCACTATGGACTGGACTCTCAGACTCTTATGTTAGATCCACTATGGACTGGACTCTCACACTATTATGTTAGATCCACTATGGACTGGACTCTCACACTATTATGTTAGATCCACTATGGACTGGACTCTCACACTATTATGTTAGATCCACTATGGACTGGACTCTCACTATTATGTTAGATCCACTGTGGACTGGACTCTCACACTATTATGTTAGATCCACTATGGACTGGACTCTCACACTATTATGTTAGATCCACTATGGACTGGACTCTCACTATTATGTTAAATTCACTATGGACTGGACTCTCACACTATTATGTTAGATCCACTATGGACTGGACTCTCACACTATTATGTTAGATCCACTATGGACTGGACTCTCACACTATTATGTTAGATCCACTATGGACTGGACTCTCAGACTCTTATGTTAGATCCACTATGGACTGGACTCTCACACTATTATGTTAGATCCACTATGTACTGGACTCTCAGACTCTTATGTTAGATCCACTATGGACTGGACTCTCACACTATTATGTTAGATCCACTATGGACTGGACTCTCACACTATTATGTTAGATCCACTATGGACTGGACTCTCACACTATTATGTTAGATCCACTATGGACTGGACTCTCAGACTCTTATGTTAGATCCACTATGGACTGGACTCTCACACTGTTATGTTAGATCCACTATGGACTGGACTCTCACTATTATGTTAGATCCACTATGGACTGGACTCTCTCACTATTATGTTTGATCCACTATGGAATGGACTCTCACAGTATTATGTTAGATCCACTATGGACTGGACTCTCACTATTATGTTAGATCCACTGTGGACTGGACTCTCACTATTATGTTAGATCCACTATGGACTGGACTCTCACACTATTATGTTAGATCCACTAGGGACTGGACTCTCTCACTATTATGTTAAATTCACTATGGACTGGACTCTCACTATTATGTTAGATCCACTATGGACTGGACTCTCACTATTATGTTAGATCCACTGTGGACTGGACTCTCACACTATTATGTTAGATCCACTATGGACTGGACTCTCACCATTATGTTAAATTCACTATGGACTGGACTCTCACACTATTATGTTAGATCCACTATGGACTGGCCTCTCACTATTATGTTAGATCCACTATGGACTGGACTCTCACACTATTATGTTAGATCCACTAAGGACTGGACTCTCTCACTATTATGTTAGATCCACTATTGACTGGACTCTCACTATTATGTTAGATCCACTATGGACTGGACTCTCACTATTATGTTAGATCCACTATGGACTGGACTCTCACACTATTATGTTAGATCCACTATGGACTGGACTCTCACACTATTATGTTAGATCCACTATGGACTGGACTCTCACTATTATGTTAGATCCACTATGGACTGGACTCTCACACTATTATGTTAGATCCACTATGGACTGGACTCTCACTATTATGTTAGATCCACTATGGACTGGACTCTCACACCATTATGTTGAGTTTTTCCTTGCCCTGATGTGAGATCTGAACCGAGGATGTCGTAGTCGTAGTGGTTTGTGCAGCCCTTTGAGACACTTGTGATTTAGGGCTATACAAGTAAACATTGATTGATTGAATAATGGCCACCAACAGCTAGAGCGATTCGGACCGAGAAAGCAACGATTTCCCCATTAATTTGAGTGAGGATGAAAGATTAGTGGATGATGAAAGTTAGAGTGAAGCACTGGAAAAGAGATAAAAAAGGCGACGGCAGTGGGAGCGATTCATATGTTATTAGACACATTTACCAGGATAATTCTGGAAAATCCCTTATCTGCTTATTGTGTATTTTAGTGAGATTATAGTCATACCTGAAAGTCGGAGGGCTGCGGTGACCGCCAGTGTCTCTAAGAGAAGCCAATAGAGGAGCCAAGATCACAGCTGCCTTTCTGACAGCTGCTGCAGGAGGACGCTAACTCCGCTCAAGTAAGAGCCGACTTAATATCACAATTTTCTCATCCAAAAACTTGCTGGTTGACATGTGGTAGGGAAACATGTTCGCTAAAGCTTCACAACAAACAAAGAAACACCGGCTGTGTTTCGGTTGCTAAAGTCAGCTGCAATCCACCAACAGTATTCTTCTTTGACGTCTCCATTATTAATTGAACAGATTGCAAAATATTCAGCGACACAGATGTCCAAAATACTGTGTAATTATGTGATGAAAACAGACTACTTTTAGCCGTGAGTGGTGCTAGTAGAACATGTCCGCTCCAACCAATAACGTCACAAGCACGCATCAACATAAGCGTCATCATTCCGCGACGTTTTCAACAAGAAACTTCGCGGGAAATTTAAAAGTGTAATTTAGTAAACTAAAAAGGCCGTATTGGCATGTGTTGCAATGTTAATATTTCATCATTGATATATAAACTATCAGACTGCGTGGTCGCTAATAGTGGCTTTCAGTAGGACTTTAAGAAACTTTCTCTTTTCATCGCATAAATCCACAGTATTATGGACATGTGTGTTGCTGAATCTTTTGCAATTTGTTCAATGAATAATGGAGACGTCAAAGAAGAAAGCTGTAGGTGGGAAGCGGCGTATTGCGGCCGCTTTTAGCAACACAAACACAGCCGGTGTTTCATTGTTTACATTCCCGAAAGATGACGGTGAAGCTTTACTATGGAACAGAGCGGTCAAGCGAACACGGTTGGATTGGACCACACGGACAAAGTACAGTGTATTATGCAGCGATCATTTCGAAAGATCGTGTTTCGAAGATGGTCCCTTGCGAAGGGCAGAGATGGGCATCGCCAACACCCGTCGACTGGTGCTAAAGAAAGGTGCGGGGCCGACTTTCAGGTTGTACAGGTACGACCATATAATCTCACTAAAACACTAGTAACACAATAAGCAGATAAAGGATTTTCCAGAATTCCATCCATCCATTTTCTACCGCTTAATCCCTTTTTTGGGGTCGCGGGGGGGGGCGCTGGCGCCTATCTCAGCTACAATCGGGCGGAAGGCGGGGTACACCCTGGACAAGTCGCCACCTCATCGCAGGGCCAACACAGATAGACAGACAACATTCACACTCACATTCACACACTAGGGCCAATTTAGTGTTGCCAATCAACCTATCCCCAGGTGCATGTCTTTGGAAGTGGGAGGAAGCCGGGGAGAACATGCAAACTCCACACAGAAAGCTCCCGAGCCTGGATTCGAACCCAGGACTGCAGGGACTTCGTAATGTGAGGCAGACGCACTAACCCCTCTGCCACCGTGAATCCCATTTTCCAGAATTATCCTAGTAAATTTGTCTAATTATTTTTTAATTATTTTTTTTTCCAGTCCTTCCCTCTCACTTTCCTCATCCAGAAATCTTTCATCCTCGCTCAAATTAGCGGGGAAATCGTGGCTTTCTCGGTCCGAATCGCTCTCGCTGCTGGTGGCCATGATTGTAAACAATGTTCAGATGTGAGGAGCTCCACAACCCGTGACGTCACGCGCGCTATAGCGTCTGCTACTTCTGGTACACGCAAGGCTTTTTTTATCAGCACCAAAAGTTGCGAACTTTATCGTCGATGAAATCCTTTCAGGAAAAATATGGCAATATCGCGAAATGATCAAGTATGCTATCCCCGTTTAAATAACAAAATCTCATTTCAGTAGGCCTTTAAGTGCCTTAGCGAGGACTTATTATGCAGAAGCAACTTTTAGTGCCTACTTGCTTTTGTGTATTTGGGAAAGATGTGACAAAGGGGAGACGATTGTCGAAGTGGAGGCACGTAATCCTAAAGAGACGGTCAGAAAGCGGCTTGATGATGGTCCGTAAAACTTAATCTATGCAACTTTTTGAGCAAAGAACCATCATTACATGTCATGTAGACCACAAGGAAGTCTTTTAAATGTAGAAAATAATCTACTACGACCCTTTGAAGCATCAACTACTGTACTTGAGACATGCAATCTGACACTTTTCTCGGACATACAGTATAATCTCGCTCTCACCATGGTCAAGTGTCCGAGAGGCGCCGCGGGTCAAGCTCATAAACTGCCGGGGTCGTTTCTGCTTCCGCCTGGGCATGCTTCTGGCTATGCAACTTTCCGTTTCCCTAAGACTCTTAGGTTTGATTACAGGGAAGAAAAAACAGGAGGGAAAAGCATAATTTACTCCTTTAGGTCGAGCAGTCATGAGGAAGTGTCCAGGCTGGACCTATATTGTCGTGTGCTGAAGATGCATGTGTGACAGTTTCACTCCTGTCCTGGCTTCTACACACACACACACGCACACACACACACACACACACACGCACACACACACACGCTCACACACACACGCTCACACACACACAGCTCACTTGTTCATTCGCTACTTGACATTCAAATGGCAAGGCAGGCACTCTTCGCCCTGTCTTTTGTAAAAGCTGGAGACAACACATGATCCCAAAACAAGTAAAATAAAAAAAAAGTAATTAAATTACATTGAATTAAATACAAATTGAAATAAACAAAGATATATATAAGCACAATCATATCCATAAAACTACACAGAAATAAATAAGTTACATTAAAATAAAACCATACTAATTGAATGTAACTTAATAAAAATAAAGATAAAAATAAACACAAACATACACATAAGATAAACACAAATAAATAAATAACAATCCTTTTTAAATAAAAATAAAAATATCATTGTATTTAATTTAATACAATTCTATAAACAACAACTACATAATAATTGTATTTAATTTAATTTCATAAAATCGAATAAAAAATGTTATTAAAATAAACACTAACCTTTATATAAAAATAATTCATTAAAAAAGTTAAATTAAAATAAAAACAAAAAAGGTATTTAATATAAGTAAACTAAAATAAACACAAACATATACATAAGATAAACACAAATAATGTATTTAAAATATATATATATATATTGTATTTAATAAAATTCTATATAAAACAAAAATAAGAAAATAATTGTATTTGATTTAATAAAATCAAAGAACGTTTTTTAATTAAAATAAACACAAACCTTTTTATAAAAATAATTAATTAAAAGAGTTAAATTAAAATAAAAACAAAAAATGTATTTAATTTAATAAAAGTAAACTAAAATGAAGATAAAAATGAACACAAACATAGAAATAAAAATAAACACACATGAATAATAATAAAACAAAAATAATACAAATCTAAAAATAATAATAAAAACGAATGTCATTGTATTTAATTTGATTTCATAAAATAAAATAAAAATAAACACGAACAAATACATAAAAATAAACACTAATAAATACATTAAAATATTTAAAGTTACATAAAAATAAAAACATAAAATGTATATAATTCAATAAAAATAAACAAAAATAAAGATAAAAATAAAAACAAATAAAAAAACATTTAATGTTTTAAACGCTAATAAATACATTATATTTAAAGTTACATTAAAATAAAACCATAAAATGTATTTAATTTAATAAAAATAAACAAAAATAAAGATAAAAATGAAAACAAATAACAAAAAATTTAATGTTTTAAATAAAAACAAAAATGTCATTGTATTTAATTTAATTTATGAAAATAAAAAATGCAATAAAAACTAAATTCATTGTTTTTAATTTATTAAAATACAAAATGAACAAAAACAAACATAGATAAAAATAAACAATGTAAATATATATACATATATATAAATTTAATACAAATAAATAAAAACAAGTCATTGTATTAAATTTAATTTATTTAAATAAAAACTGCAATAAAAACAAAATTCATTGTATTTAATTTAATTTATTTAAATACAAAATGAACAAAAACAAACATAAAAATAAACAAATAATGTAAATATATATATATGCGTATATATATACATTTAATAAAAATAAATAAAAATAAACAAACATACTCATAAAAATAAACTAATAAAAAATACATCCATCCATCCATCCATTTTCTACCGCTTATTCAATTATTTTTAATTTAATTTCATAAAATTAGAATTAAAATAAACTAAAACAAAACAATAAACACGAACATACACATAAAACTGAACACAAAAAGTAATAAGAATAAAAATATACATAAAAAGAAAATACATTTAAACAAAAAACGACACACTTATTTCTTCCCTTCTTGTTCAAGTGGGTGCAAAAGTCAACGCAACGTTGTGCAACAATGGCGTCTAAAAAAGGGTGACTGGTTTTGTGTTACCGCCGTGCAGCGAGTGCACACACACACACACACACACACACACACACACAGACACACACTCTCCAGCCAGGGTGGCTGTCGGGGGAAAAGGAGGTGGAATTTGCAACAATGGCGTTGAGGGAGCACAGCTGAGTGAGCATCGGCTCCTGCAACACATGAGGCCACTGAATGGAGGCACAAAGCCGCCTTTCACCCTCGCAAAAAAAAACAACACGCATTCATAAATGATGCAACCTATCTATTAAGGCGTCTCGGCGCGATAAAAACGTTGAGAAAAGCATCGCTTTCAAATCCATTGTGGCGACACGCCATCGACAAGACGACGGCGCAATAATGCTTGTTGTAAACGCGCAGGCGAATATGTAGACGCGCGCTCCCGCTACTGTACGCGCACCTGTTGCACGCCGCGCGCGCCCCCGACGTCATAACAAGTTATGATTCATAAAATATTACCAAGCAGGAAAAAAAAAAAAAAAAAAGTCCCGGATGTGCGCCGCCTGCACCCCCCTACAGGCCGCCGTCAGCGGCACACCTCGTGGACGGAAAATGTGATAATAATGCCAGGGAAAGTACTTACCCGCGTGGGGAGGACGATCATGGCCGTGGGTCAACAATGGAGGCGAGGCTGCGCGGCTCCGATGATCGACGACTTCTCTCACACTGGCGCACTATTTCCCTATTCACTCCCAAGGATGCGCAGTAGGACGCACGCATTTTTTTTTTCAATTATTTATCTCCTCCGGAAGATGGCGGGTTTACAAAAAAATAAAATAAAGAATGATTATTCCTGTTCAAAAAGGACGAGCGAGCAAATACACATGCAATGTTTTTTTTTTTTTTTTTTTTTTTTTAAGTCTGGGGCCTGTCTGTGTCTATGCGGTACTGTCTGTCTGTCTATCTGTCTGTCTGTCTGTCTGTCTCTCTTATAATTAATGGCCCCTCGCTGCCAGACGGTCCTCGGGGAAACAGTGACCACGGTTACCTCCGCGTCGGCTCTCGGACTTTTTGTCTGGCGCACACAATGGCTTTATGTAGAACATAGCCGTGGACTGGAGTCACCCTTGCACGGTGCAGTTTGGCTGAAAAGGAGCAGGAAGAAACACATCTTATTTCCACGCCCGCAGCCCTTCTCCCCGTATTATTGCGAGTCTTTTCGTGTTCTGCGTTTAACATATCAGCTTGTATACACGCGAGCCGAAAGCCGACTTTATATATATATATATATATGTATATATGTATGTATAAGTATGTATTAGGGGTGTGGGGAAAAATCGATTCAAATACGAATCGAATCGTTTAAATTGTGCGATTCAGAAACGATTCTAATTTTTTTAAATCGATTTTATTTTAAAATTGTTTAAATATTTATATATATATATATATATATATTGTTGTGGAAATTTCTTAAAGACGATCCATCCATCCATCCGTCCATCTTTTTCCGCTTATCCAAGGTCGGGTCGCGGGGGCAACAGCCTAAGCAGAGAAACCCAGACTTCCCTCTCCCCAGCCACTTCGTCTAGCTCTTCCCGGGGGATCCCGAGGCGTTCCCAGGCCAGCCGGGAGACGTAGTCTTCCCAACGTGTCCTGGGTCTTCCCCGTGGCCTCCTACCGGTTGGACGTGCCCTAAACACCTCCCTAGGGAGACGTTCGGGTGGCATCCGGACCAGATGCCCGAACCACCTCATCTGGCTCCTCTCCATGTGGAGGAGCAGCGGCTTTACTTTGAGTTCCTCCCGGATGGCAGAGCTTCTCACCCTATCTCTAAGGGAGAGACCCAAACTCATTTCGGCCGCTTGTACCCGTGATCTTATCCTTTCGGTCATGACCCAAAGCTCATGACCATAGGTGAGGATGGGAACGTAGATCGACCGGTAAATTGAGAGCTTTGCCTTCCGGCTCAGCTCCTTCTTCACCACAACGGATCGGTACAACGTCCGCATTACTGAAGACGCCGCACTGATCCGCCTGTCGATCTCACGATCCACTCTTCCCTCACTCGTGAACAAGACTCCTAGGTACTTGAACTCCTCCACTTGGGGCAGTGTCTCCTCCCCAACCCGGAGATGGCATTCCACCCTTTTCTGGGCGAGAACCATGGACTCGGACTTGGAGGTGCTGATTCTCATTCCGGTCGCTTCACACTCGGCTGCGAACCGATCCAGTGAGAGCTGAAGATCCCGGCCAGATGAAGACATCAGGACCACATTGTCTGCAAAAAGCAGAGACCTAATCCTGCGGTCACCAAACCGGAACCCCTCAACGCCTTGACTGCGCCTAGAAATTCTGTCCATAAAAGTTATGAACAGAATCGGTGACAAAGGACAGCCTTGGCGGAGTCTAACCTCACTGGAAACGTGTCCGACTTACTGCCGGCAATGCGGACCAAGCTCTGACACTGATCATACAGGGAGCGGACCGCCACAATAAGACAGTCCGATACCCCATACTCTCTGAGCACTCCCCACAGGACTTCCCGAGGGACACGGTCGAATGCCTTCTCCAAGTCCACAAAGCACATGTAGACTGGTTGGGCAAACTCCCATGCACCCTCAAGAACCCTGCCGAGAGTATAGAGCTGGTCCACAGTTCCACAACCAGGACGAAAACCACACTGTTCCTCCTGAATCGGAGGTTCGACTATCCGGCGTAGCCTCCTCTCCAGTACACCTGAATAAACCTTACCGGGAAGGCTGAGGAGTGTGATCCCACGATAGTTGGAACACACCCTGCGGTCCCCCTTCTTAAAGACAGGAACCACCACCCCGGTCTGCCAATCCAGAGGTACCGCCCCCGATGTCCCCGCGATGCTGCAGAGTCTTGTCAACCACGACAGCCCCGCAGCATCCAGAGCCTTAAGGAACTCCGGGCGGATCTCCTTGCCACCGAGGAGCTTTTTAACTACCTCAGCGACCTCAGCCCCAGAAATAGGAGAGTCCACCACAGATTCCCCAGGCACTGCTTCCTCATAGGAAGACGTGTTGGTGGGATTGAGGAGGTCTTCGAAGTATTCCTTCCACCTATCCACAACATCCGCAGTTGAGGTCAGCAGAACACCATCCGCACCATACACGGTGTTGATAGTGCACTGCTTCCCCTTCCTGAGGCGGCGGACGGTGGTCCAGAATCGCTTCGAAGCCGTCCGGAAGTCGTTTTCCATGGCTTTCCCGATCCTTTAGTGACAAATAGCTTTAAAATGATTTATTAAAGTAACAAACAAATAATAACAAGCTTTGCCAAGCGAGACCAAACCAGAACGACACATCCGTTCGTTCCAGCTTGTTCTAACTCCTTTAGAATTTGACCTGACAATTATACATTCTCAGAAGTCCCACCCTCCATGCTCATTTACATACAGTACACCAGTGGATTGAATACCCAAAGTCCTGTGAAGGGGAGAGGGTGTCGTTTGACCAGAGGGGGGTGGGGCCCACTCAGGAAAGGGAACCAATTTAGCTCTGTTGGGGGGTCAAGAATAAATGACACATATGCCCAGGTCAACTAAAGTCCACATGTTACATCAAAGACACAGGAGACAGAGCTTGATCAGACAATAGATCTCTTGCTAAGTGTCACATTCCTGAGCCCAATAAACAACTTTTGGCGACCCGTTCAAAGAACATCTTTAATTAAACGAGTATAAGTAATTTTGCCATCACAATACATATATATATATATTTTCTTTTTTTTAATCAATCCAACAAACCTCTAAACAGCAATACCATAACAATGCAATCCAATTCCAAAACCAAACCTGACCCAGTAACACTCAGAACTGCAATAAACAGAGCAATTGAGAAGACAAACACGACACAGAACAAACCAAAAGTAGTGAAACAAAAATGAATATTATCAACAACAGTATCAATATTAGTTATAATTTCAGCATAGCAGTGATTAATAATCCCTCACTGACATTATCATTAGACATTTGTAAAAATAATAACAAAGAACAATAGTGTCACAGTGGCTTACACTTGCATGGCATCTCATAAGCTTGACAACACACTGTGTCCAATGTTTTCACAGAGATAAAATAAGTCATATTTTTGGTTCGTTTAATAGTTAAAACAAATTTGCATTATTGCAATCAGTCGATAAAACATTGTCCTTTACAATTATAAAAGCTTTTTACAAAAATCTACTACTCTGCTAGCATGTCAGCAGACTCGGGTAGATCCGGCTGAGATCCTATGTATTGAATGAATACAGGATCCTTTGAAATCGGGAAAAAATATAGTTTTTGAATCGAGAATCGAATCGAAAAAATCGATATCGAATCGTGACCCTAAGAATCGATATTAAATCAAATCGTGGGACACCCAAAGATTCACAGCCCTAGTATGTATATATATGTATATGTATGTATATATATATGTATATGTATGTATATATATATATATATATATATATATATATATATATATATATATATATATATATATATGTGTATGTGTATATATATATATAGATTAGAATAAAAGTACTTTATTGATCCCTAGGGGAAATTCAGCACCACAGTTCACTCGCAATAAACAATTATAATAATAAATAATATATGACATATATATATAAAACATCCATCCATTTTCTACCGCTTATTCCCTTTTAGGGGTCGCGGGGGGCGCTGGCGCCTATCTCAGCTACAATCGGGCAGAAGGCGGGGTACACCCTGGACAAGTCGCCACCTCATCGCAGGGCCAACACAGATAGACAGACAACATTCACACTCACATTCACACACTAGGGCCAATTTTAGTGTTGCCAATCAACCTATCCCCAGGTGCATGTCTTTGGAAGTGGGAGGAAGCCGGAGTACCCGGAGGGAACCCACGCAGTCACGGGGAGAACATGCAAACTCCACACAGAAAGATCCCGAGCCTGGATTTGAACCCAGGACTGCAGGACCTTCGTATTGTGAGGCAGACACACTAACCCCTCTCCCACCGTGAAGCCCTATATAAAACATATGAATAATATAAATATATTCTACATTTAAGTGCAGTCAAGGAACATATGCATTATACAGTCTGATGGCTGTCGGTATGAAGGACCTCCTGTGTGGTTTCGTGTTGCATTTTGGGAGTCTGAGCCTTCCACTGAACGTGCTCATTCTCCACAAGGTCCGAGTGGAGAATGAGCACAACAACATGCCAGCCACACTCGGACCTTGTGGAGAATGAGCACGTTCAGTGGAAGGCTCAGACTCCCAAAATGCAACACGGAACCACACAGGAGGTCCTTCATACAGACAGCCATCAGACTGTATAATGCATATGTTCCTTGACTGCACTTAAATGTAGAATATATGTAGAATATATATCTATACTATTCATATATTATATATATAATATATGTCATGGGTGGGAGGTGTCGTCCATAATGGCTTGGAGTTTTCCTAGACTTCTCCTCTCTGACACCACCGCCAGAGAGTCCAGCTCCACTCCCACCACGTTACTGGCCTTCTCTACCAGTCTGTTAGCGTCCCTCGCTCTCAGCCCGCCGCCCCAGCAGGCCACGGCGTACAAGAAGGCGCCCGCCACCACAGACTCGTAGAACATCTTCAACATCTTTGTACAGACGTTGAAGGATCCTAGCCTCCTAAGGATGTAGAAACGGCTCTGTCCCTTCTTGTAGAGAACCTCAGGGTGTTTTGACCCATTCAGCTTGTTGTCCATGTGTACTCCCAGGTATTTATAATCCTCGGCTCAAAATCTCACGATACATGGCCCCATTCATTCTTTCCTTAACATGGATCAATCGTCCTGTCCCCTTAGCAGAAAAACAGCCCCAAAGCATGATGTTTCCACCCCCATGCTTCA